>NW_024533121.1:0-86651 GCF_016097555.1 Gigantopelta aegis
TCTTCTCAAAGATTCCTAGAAATTTTAGATCACCTCGCGTAAGTACGTTAGTAAAAAATATGCATTTATCTTTAGAGTCCATAAAGTACAGCAGCATCTTCCACATTGGATAAGATCGATTCCACTTGGTACTACTTTATTATTCATCACAAGGCAGAATTGTTCTAAGAAAAACTGTATACATATAAATGGTCTGTTGAATGTCTATGTACACTGCTGTGCTGCCAATTGTTAAAACTATATCTCTGAAAAGTAGCTTAGATTTCAATCTCATAAATAATCATCTATATCGTTCTTTCTATTCTTGCTACTTGAATACAAAAAACCATTATTATCATCAGGTTTAGTCTTTATGATTTCAACCCATAAAGAGAAGCTATAATGATCATTAGCAATTTTTATGCTCTCGATGTTGTATGAATGTGGCAATATTGTGACGACATCTTGATGCAAGGACGTCTTTATAACCAATCAGCTGTTCATCCACATGGATAAAGTATAGTTCAATTGACTATATTAATCACACTATGATTACACTATGATATACTGCAAAGCTAAAGGGAAAGATTATTCTGAAGGACAACAAACATACACAAAAGAAACTCATGTATGGGTCCCATACAGTTTAAATCCTCTGTGTAGACACTGCAGTAGTGCCCAAATCAATACAGTTTAATGAGACATCAGCCTAGTTCATTTCTAGATCATCCTCTGTCTATCAGCTTATATTAAAAGTAGGAGGAGCTAGCTTGCTAGACTAGTATATCGCCAATACTGGTTTTAAAACTATATTCTTTAGCTAAGCTATAAGTGTTGCTACTTTAGATATGCAATCCTTAGTACTACATATAATATATAGTAGTTTGTTTATCATGACATGCAACAGTGTTTCCAGATATATCAACTTAATGCTACAAACGGGTGGCAAAGAAAATAGTAGGAATGTAGAAGATTGTTAAAAAAATAATATGGCCTAAAAGAAAATTTATGATTGGGCACAAAAATTAGGTTTTTAAAGTGATCAACTTTTCTATCTGGCTATTCTAAATTTGCTTACAGATCAAGTACTATAACCTTTTACAATACAAGGTGCATGGTGAAGGGTAAACAAACAAATCAGGTGATGGGCCTCCTGTATTGATTTAATATTTCTTATTTGAAATGTAACCATCTAAAAAACTATTTGGTGATTTAATCACTTATACTTTTTTATGTAAAAATTATTTGATGGGGAAACTAAAAGTAAACATACAAACTATTGTCTTATGGAATGGAATGTTTAAACAAAATATAAAATTTAATTGTAATCTTAGACAAAAAGAAGATCCTATAAACAGTCAATTTCATAGTAAATTAGTAACTAAAAACATTTACTTCAAATTGTTCAACTAATTTTGTTACTAACAATTTGTATAATCCTATAATGATGAAAAACAATCATTTTTTACAATATGAATATGCATAATGCATATGTATCTGACATGCATAAATGATTAAAAAAAAAGCATTTTGATGTCAAGAATTTTTCATAATGATAAAATTTGATTCTCAATATCAAACTGCCAGTTTTAAGACAATCCTTCCCAGTAGTTATTGTTGTTTTTAAATTACGAACATCAGCCGATATTGAAAATAAAGGGACAGTCATACCATATATGGCGTTGTTACTTAAAAGTGTGCCACAATAATGTTTTATAACCCAAACAGTTTATGTGACAAACCTAAAGTTAGATATTCAAGTTGCTGCACTTTTTCTTCTAATCTACGAGTATCTTCTGAGATTGCTTCTCTGCTAACATTTCCACCATTCGCAGGTCAAAGTGCACTACCTGTAAGAGACAGACCATATAACAAACTATTGCTGTTTATTAGCCTTAGCCTTGCACTTCTGGCATGAACAAAGATTATATGGTATGCATTTCTGTATTCACTTTGAACTAGTTTTGTAGTACAGAAAGTACATGTACAAAGTTGAAAAACAAAGATCAAAGTCTATTACCCTAAAAGAGGCGAGAGCAAACTAATTGAGTGTAACCAGTTTACTTTTCCTAAAGATTATGATTCACATGATGATAGTCTCCAGGACCTTGTTAAAAATCCATTAGGAAACTATAATTGCTGTGCTCAGAAATGTTCAATGAATTAATTTGTTGATAGCATTTTTTTTTGAGACTTCATTGTTTTTAACTTTATGGTTTCATTATGCTTTGGTAGAGCTGTATATACGCTGTACATATTCAAACATACCAAGGTCAAAGTATTATCCTTTAACAGAATGACATACATATTATATAAAGTGTATACTTTTCCTAAAAGACTGTGTGTCGCCAACAAAAATTAACTAGAGTATAGTTCAGCAATTTAGGAAAAATGTTATTACTACTTTATATGAAAGATCTGCAATGAATATATCAATTAACATAATAATCTGTTTTTCAAAAAAAAAATCACTCTGCAAACTGGTTTCCTGTAAGCTAGACTTATTAAATTTCATATTTGTTTATAGAAATCAAAATGGCAACTATATTTTGCAATTGTTGTTGTTACTGTTAGGTTCCGATATTATCTCAAATGGAGGTATCCATTCCAAAGTTAAGATAACGCAATCCAAAAGATCCAATTGAATTCATTCACAAAAGCATTTGCCAAAATATTAACAATTAAAAGAAGTGTATCAGTAACACTTCGTCAATTTTGTTCTTCTATTTTTAGACAAACTACCCAACACAATGCAATATTACTCTACTAGCGGTAATATATCCCCAGTGTTCCATCTGTGAATGATCTGTGCTTCTCATAACAATGCATATAGCCAGTTCTGTGTTCATAAATCATTGACCCTTTAATAAGTTATTATTGCTGCAATTATACAGGAGACTTTTTGACTTATTTAATTAATTTTTTAGAAAATGGTGTATGTGGAAAACACATAAGAATGATTCAATACATCAAAGATCAGTAAGGTCATCTATGCAATCAGGAACTTATCACCAGTAACATTATGACAATGTATATACAGAGTCAAAAGAATTGAATTTGGTAATTTTTTTAAAACTGTTTTAGTTTCTAGGATTCATTATTTTAATCATTATATATTAATTCAGTATACAATACAATAAATGAACAATGTTTCCTAATAATGAATTATGTAGCAATTATTACGGCATTGTTCACTGGTAGGAAGGGAAGTGTCCTTTTTTGCCAATATAACTTTTTCGTGGAACCTACACATGTGAACTAATTTGTGATAATGGGGACACTTCAGGGGCAAAACAATCTGTGATCTTGTTTGTGAAAAAAGACCACTGTTAATGCTCTCAAAATAGTTTTGATGGCATACTGTTACTATATATACACTCAAATTTTTTGAGGTGTTTTACCAATGGTGCAAACAATTCACATGTGATTCTATAAAATCAAGCTTTCAGTTTCTACATGATATTATATTGTTGTTTTTTGGTCATGAGCTACAAATATATTGACATTTATAGCAGTTTAATCCACTCATTCTATGCATTAGAATGAGTGGATTAAAATGCTATAATGGAATGTTACCTTATATATATATATATATATATGATATATAATATATATATAATATATATATGATATCAATAAGCATTTTTAATTTGTTTTAACAACCAAATTGTAATTTCATCAATATATTTCATGTAATTTAATGTAGAGTTTGTGTAAATAAACCTTCTATTAAAAATTGGTTCTTCTACTATTACAAAAACTGTGTTAAACTACAAATTAGTGGTTAAAGAGATAAAGTACAGATTGTGATTTTTTAAAAAAATTATATCATTCCTGTGTTATATGTCATGCAAACTTCATGAGAGTTGGCCTACTTGCCTTGGAGTCAATTGCAAGAACTCAGCACCACTTATGAGGTGCATCTTTTTTTTTTTAAGTTGATTAAGTCTAAATTATTCAGTCAAATAGCATCAAGCCAAAACCATTGAGGAACTTCAGATCATATTTTTAACCATGGATACTGGCAAAGTATTGATGGATAATGTGCCCTTCATCATTATCAGTCAAGAGTATAAAAATTTTAGAAAGCAAATGGTATTATGAAAACATGTGGACTAAAGTACATATTTATCCCTCTTCAAATGAGTCAGTAGAAAGGGTAGTAAAAACTGTTTTGAACAAAGACTAAAGTGTATTAAAGGAAATATCATTCAAGATAAGCTCTCTAATTTTTCTTTTAAGGCACTAGATATGCCACATAAAACCAACCATGGGTGTTTTGCCAGCAGAATAATGACTAATTGATTGTCCTTAGATTGTGTTGGATTATGACATTAGTGAAAACAGTAGGAAGATCTTAAATAATTACAAAGGAAAACCATGATATAAGTAAAAACATTGATAAACTTTGGAGATAAAAATTTTGGCTGATGAAATTTCCACATCATGCTAATCCTAATTGATTTAGTGGGGAAATCATTGATCAATGAGTCCTGTATATTACCTATAAAATTGTCTAATGATGTAGAAATTCGCTGTCATTTTGGCCATATTTCCTAGAAGAACATTCATCATCTTTACCTAATAACTAACAAAATTAATCAACTCCAGGACAAAAATCGTGGAACCTGAAGTATATGACTATGTACCATCCAGGTATTGTAGAGTCAACCTGCAAACACGATAGAATCCACACATCATAGTAGGAATGCTCAAACTGAGTGTTTTGTGAATATGCAGTTCACTGATTGTTTTGAATCCACTGTCATTACAACTGAACAAGCTAAAGGTTGAAGAGTGCATGCAGTGTATGTATATATATATATATATAGTGTGTTGTCAAGCTATTCCTTTCCAGCGAATTCAACTCTCGTGGTCAAGTGATCTGTTGACATGCAGTCATCCCGAGACACAGGCCAGTTACAAGTGGATCTAGTTTATCAGTTTGTCTACCTCAACAAAAGTTGTTATCGAGGCCCCTGTCTTCCAAGAGATGCTGATGGAAGTCGACCTTTCAAACTGTTGGATATATTCAATCCTCTTTGGTGCACCAGCTAGCCTTCAGAGTTTCAACTAGCTCCGAATCACAGCCAAGTCATCACAGAGCTCAAAGAGTTGTGGCCACAGCTCATCATAGTTCATGGCAAGCCCAGACATCCCAAAGCCAGGGCTCTGTTGAAAGAGCCAAACTAAGTGACATCAAAAGACATTCGGGTGGCTTGGGATGAGGTGACAAACAACACACAGGATGGACAGTGGAACTCAAATTTTGTTGAGCAAAAGAAGAACTCCCGTCATCATGTGGCATCAACAGAACTCCCCTACAAAGCCATGTTTGGAGAGGACCTAAAGTTGGATTGACATCTTCTAGTCTCCCACCTGAAATTCTGAAAGCTGGGAATTCTGAGCAAAAAGTATTCCATGAATCCAGTTTTATCTCTGTCGCAGCGACTTTTGAATGATTCTGATGTCAACCACAAAATCTACAATCACACTCGTAAGCTCTCAAGTTACAGCTTCTGGTGGACAAAGTCGGTGTGACTGCAGCAAAGGCAAGAAACAGTGTCAGACATAAACAGGTGCAAGTGTTATAAAGCAAAGAGACGAGGGACTTTGTACACAGCAGGTGTCACAGCAGCAGTCTCAGTTGTCATAATAAGAATGACGAATTGTGTACAGATATTAAAACTAATCATAGCATTTTCAGATTGTTATTTATCATTGTAATTGTTTATGAAAACTCCTTACAACACTTAAACAATGCGAACTTTTCTACACAAAATATCACATCAGTAGTGATTTTGTGAAATAACAAGAGCTCATTTCAGTGATTTCATGAAATCACTAGAGTTTTTATTGAATTTATGAAGTCCCTAAGTGAAATAGTGATTCACAAACTCCCTGAAAGTTCAGGGATTTACAAAATCTACATTTAGACAATCTTACTGTAACATATATATACTATATGATGAAGTATCTAAGTCTGTTGAAGAGTGCTCGATGTCGTTAGACAGAGCGGGTTAGACTGTTTGTTTAGTGATGTATTGGGGTATGATAGTTATTATATATGTAAATCTCTAGTTGTTGTATTTAGATAAAAATTATAACCAATTATCACATTAGTAACCTCAAGTTATCTGTATCACAAAAAAAATATGACTATTTTATGTAGTATTACTTATATTTTAATGATTTTAATATTTGGTACACTAAAAAAGACTTGGTTAAGTAAAAAATGATAGTGAACAACAAGTATTAATAAAATTGCAGTGAAAGCCACAAAAGGTGAGCTTAAGTTGTTAGTAGCATCTATAATTAGAAGTCAGTGGTTGTATAAATAAACTGTAGTGATATTGTAGTAAAAATAACAATATTATGCATAGAAAAGCAGAACTGTCACGTGTGGATGTAACAATAGTAAAAACAATAGTCATAGTAGTAACTGTAATAGCTGTTACGTCTAGACGTAGATGCTAATTTGTAATGCTGTCATCATTGCAAAAAAATGTTGGAAACGATTCGTCCCAACTACAAAAGGAAACAATATTAAGGATCAAGGCAACATGAGCTTTAGATTTGAGCCCCTTGCAGAATCACCATTGTTCTCAGGTGACGAGGCCATATATAGATACATTTACTACACAAAAGTGTCTTTACAATAATAATATATCTTATTTACAAATATTACTCACACTGTATGGCAAGGAATAATGGCTGGTAGGTACACACAAGGGTGTGCAAATTTCAACAAATTAGCGCAGCAATGTAACACAAGGACCATGTACAAGTAGTGATCTTTTGTAGGACAAAATCTCAATTCTGTGCATATTGAAGTTGGTTTGGTGCTGTGTAGGAACTTTGATTTGACTAAGAAGGAAAAAAATGTTTCCCATCGCGATGAGATGAAGATACGAAAAGACTCCCTCCTCCTTTACGTTATTATGGTGAACAGTAAGATGTATTTCCTGTTAGCTGTGTTAATTAAATCTGGGTATGGAAAAAAACAGTACCTCAGGAAACTTTGTGAAAGTTAGCGGGCAGATAATCCTAGCTCCAGTTCTGATACCAATGTGTCAACTTGCAGATGGTGGGTTGTTGTATCTAATCCAATACAGAGCCCTGGTGTAATCTCTTTGGGGGTTTGGAATGTTATTCTTTGGAAATTGGTTATAAAAACTAAAAAAAAAACGAAATTGTGTTTGAATTTAATTAGTGTTTATAAATGTTACATTAGTTTTTTATGATTGTTTGCTCAATGGCCTCCCTGTCAAAGCAATAAACTTAAGGGAATACTAAATCCAATAATTTCAGGTTATAATGAATGTTTCCTAAACAATTGCATTTAAATTTTCATCATATATTTCTATGTAATTTAATCTAATTTTTGTAACATAACTTCTATAAAGAAAAAATATAAATTAGGTTCTTCTACTATTAGGGGCAAAACTGTGTTCCACTACAAATTAGTTGTTAAAAGAAAAGTACATATTTGTGATTTGTTTTAAAAAAAATTATACTCATTCCTGTGTGTATATTTATGCATCCTTCGGCTGAAGGAGTGGCCTACATTGCCTTGGAGTCAATTGCAAGAACTAGCACAGCTTATGAGGTGCATCTTTTTTTTTGTTTACTAGGTATTAAGTCTACTATTATTCTCAATAGCATCATCCAAAACCATGATGACTTCAGGATCAGTATTTTTTCACTCAGGAGCTACCTGGCTAGTTATATGATAATGTGCCTTCATGATCATCAGTCAAGAGTATAAACATTTAGAAAAGGGCAAATGGTATGAACATGTGAACTAAAGTACATATTATCCGCTCTTCCAAATGATTCTTAAAAGTGTAAGTAAAACTTTTAACCAACGACTAAAGTTATGGGGGGGGGTTATGGGGGGGGGGGGGGGGGGGGGGGGAAAAAAAAAAGAAATATTCATTCAGATAGTCTCTTCTAATTTTTTCTTAAGCCTAGATTATGGGCATAGATACAAGCCACCATTGTGTTTTTCGTCAGCAGAATAATGACTAATTTGATGTGCGGCTAGATCTTGTTTGGATTTCATGACGATTAGTGAAACAGTGGGAAGATGCTTAATAATACAAAGGAAAACCTATGATATAAGTAAACATTGATAACATTTGAGATAAATTTTGCTGAAATTTCACCATCATCTAATCATAATTGATTTAGTGTGGAAATCATCTTATTCAACTGGTGCCTTTAATTCCTTATAAATTGTTCTATGATGTACGAAATGCGCGTCATTTTGGCCATATTTCCTGAGACAGAACATTCGTCATCTTATGCCTAATCCTGAACAAAATTGAATGCACCTCGCAGGACAAACATGTGGAAGGGCTGAGTATATGACTATGTAGCCATCGTCAGTATTGTAAGTCCCTGCCACACTGTTTTTTCGTGCTGTATTGTGTTAGGTGGATGATAGTTTATCTATATATGTAAATCTATGTTGTTGTATTTAGCACATAAATAATTCATAACCACGTACCCATTTATCTATATATGTAAATCTATAGTTGTTGTATTTGATAAAATTATCACGCAGAAGAAAAAAAATAAAGAAAAAAAAAGAAAAAAAAAAAAAAAAAAAACGAATTATCACATTAGTAACTCAAGTTTTATCTGTTACTCACAAAAAAAATATGACTATTTTTTAATATTATCCTGTATATTTTAATGATTTAAATATCTGGTATCAATAAAAAGACTTGGTTAGTCAAAATGATGAGTGAACAAAAGTATTAATAAAATTGCAGTGCAAGCCACAAAAGGTAGCTTTAAAGTTTGTTGGGGGGAAAAAAAAAAGTAGGGGCATCTATAATTAGAATAAGTGGTTGTATAATAAATGTAGTTGATATTGGGTATTAAAAATCCAATATTATGCATCAAAGCCAGTAACTGTCACGTGTGGAATAGTAAAACAATAGTCTAGTAGTACTCGGTAATAGCTGTTACGCGTAGACGTAGCTGCTATTTGTACTGGCTGTCACATTGCAAAAATGTTGACCACTATCGTCCCAACTACAACAGGAAACAATATCTAAGGATCCAGGCAACCTGAGGTCTTTAGAGCAGATAAAAAAAAAAAAAAAAAATTTTTTTTTTTCCCTAAATTGGGGGGGGGGGGGGGTTTGTCTCAGTCGTACGAGCCCTATATAGATAGCCTTTACATACAGCCAATGTTGTCCTTTATCAATAATAGATATATCTTATTTATCAAATATACGGCACACTTATGGGCAAGAATAATGGCTGGTATGGTACACACACGGGTGTGGCAAAATTCCAACAAATACGCAGCAGCAATGTTTAACAACAATGGACAGACTGTTCAAGTGAGTGATCTTTTGTAGGACCCATCGTCAATTCCTTGGGGCAATATTGAAGTTGGTTTGTGACTGTTATTAACTTTTATTTGACTAAGAAGAGAAAAATGTAGTTTTCGCTTAATAGCATATGATAAATACTGAGAGACATCTCGCTCCTTACTAATTATGTGAAATAATATTATTTACTGTTAGCTGTGTTAATTAAATGCTGTGTATAGGCAAACAGTACCTCAGGAAACTTTGTGAAATTTATGCCAGATATTCCTATCTCGGCAGTTCCTGATCAATGTTTCAACTTGCCAGATTTGGTGTTAGTATGCTATGCTACTCGCATTACCGACTGTCCACCTGTGTGATAATCTCTTGGGGCTTCTTGAATGTTATTGTCATGGAATATTTGGTCATTTATAAACAATAAAATCAACGAATATTGTGGTATGAATTACATAATTAAGTATGTGTATGCAATGTATACATTCGTTTTGTTATACCATTAGTTGGCAGTCTAATAGTCCCTCCATGTCCCACCACGCAATAAACTTAACAAGCTACATCACATCCAATACATTTCTAGGTTACTGAAGTGAATGTTCCTCCATAAGACAATATGCATATCTCTTCAAATTCTGTACTGCTATCTTAAGATGCAGGCCATATTATATTTAGCATACTCAAAGAGGTCGCTTGTCAAGGTGGCACTTATAATCAATAGTACGCTAAATTTATGTTTTCATTGTAAACACAGAGATGTCATCAGCAATCCATACTAGCCTGACTGCTCGGTAGAAAAATAATTTCTCTGGAATACCTCCAGGGGTTTTCAGCTCTTTTACTTGGACATATGTTGTGATGATTCCAATCTTGACAAGATTTTTTGACTCAACTTTGATGACTAGAATCAAACAAAATCTAACTGCTTCAGTCTACAAAAAACGCAATATCTAACATTAAATTGATAGCAGCTGTGAGACAGGTAGCCTTATACATCCGAATATTGATGGCCAACAGTAAATATGAAAGGGTGTATCATTAAACCAATAATGTGGAGTTTCCTCTATTTCCGGATATGAAGAGCAGAAATGTTAAAAACTTACATGTGCTGATCTGAAGAGTCATCTACACAACTAGATGATATTAATCCTGTTAAAATTACAGCATTACAGTAAGTATTTTTTAACTTACTTTAAAGAATTGATCCACCAGTCATTTAATCGAGTACGTAAATATGACCACCATGTTTCCATCCTCTGAGGTATATTAAAATAACACTATAACTATTAATAAGAAAAAATACAAACTTGATTATTTTGACCTTCATATCTAAAACTCATTTTCACCAGCAAATTCATCTGTGTGATTGCTACATAAACATATAATTAAGTCATTACGTGAAAAACCGTTGAAAAAAAACCTGAAACATGGGACTACAGCCATTTTTCCTCGATTCCCAACAACAGATCCTTAGACACTGATAACACGTGGGCTTCACTGATAACAGTAAAGAAAACATATAATACTATTTTCTGTTCCACGATCAGTGTGTAAAATGCAAAGAAGACCTGTAAAATTACATAAATTTAAGAGTGATTCACTCCAACAAACTTACCATTTAAACATTCATAGCATCAAATAGTGTTGTGTGACAATTTGTGGATCATTATTAGAAGACCCGCAAGCCATCCACATGATTCTTCTAGAATATCTATAAATTAATTAAGGTATATGTAGTGAAGATTTAGGATAACAAATTACCTGTCATACAACCATAATGGTTTTCCAAAATTTAATGGTTTTTAGCTTGTAATATCTGTACAATGTCAGATAAAATTGGGGCCCTCTTATAAGTAACCATATTATTATTATTCCAAGACCTCAACACTACTATCAAGTATAAACGAATTACCTTGCTCCTATAAACCTCTATGCTTCAATCGGCAACGTGCTTGATCAGAGATCCCTGTAATCTAAATTGACAATGGAAGAAGCATCATCAGAGCATCATTATCACTAATAAGTGTTATGAAACAGAGAATCAAAAAATTAACCGCCCCATCCCAAACGCCTCCCCCAAAAAAAAAAAAAAAAAAAAACTCCAAAAAAAAAAAAAACAACCACAAAAACACGCACAAATACCATTCATTTGATGTGTTATTTTGAGCCTATTCACATACTTCTGTATCCTAAAAGTGAACCTGAGCCCACTAGCTCTTCCTATAGTAGGAATATATATTATTCCCACTAGTAATTAATATAAGTTACCAGCTCTACATCAATCAGATACTTTTACACACAACATATCAACCACCCCAAAAAATTTCCCTATCTGGTATTGGCTACCCCTTTGCTAAAGACAGAGGAATGAGCTGCAACATCAGACTAAATTTTACCGTAATAGCGGAACATAGATAGATATTTGCCTCCTCTGCCAATGCACTGACCCAATCTCGTGTCTTAAGCAGCGAAGGTGCCTTTTACTAATTACTACCCCATGTCTTTGGGGGAGGGTCCTTTGTATGATTACTGTAGAAAGCCCATCATGGAATAATATGTAATTAAGTCATTAACGTGAAAAACTCATGGAAAAAAACCTGGAAACAGTGGGACTACAGCCATTTTTCTCGAGTCCTCAACAACAGATCCTTAGACACTGATAACACGTGCTTCCAAGGGAAATGGCACGGATAGTTAGCAATTACCGTATTAATCTAAATAATTTGAAATTAGACTTCGTGCTTATTTTTTGGAAATTTCCATTTTAAATAGAAAGACGAAATAAGAATCAAAACTTCAAAGTAGAATATGAAAATTACAAGTGTGAAATGGAGGCCCGCCTTCGCTTCCATACTTATGCTTCACAAACTTTAACTGTTATTAAAAAAATATTCTCAGCTAGGATTGTCATTATTTTTTGGTACTAGAAACTTTCATGACTAACAAGTGTATCTATTTGACAAACATTAATTTTTACTATAGAGTCTGACCAAAAATCATTATCATTTTTGTTTAGTAAGAATAATCAAGATTCCTTAATGGCTTCATCTAGAATACAAAGATGGGTCAGCTTTACCACGTCTATCACTACTCTATTTGTTACAAATTTGGAAAGGACCTTAGCAAACCACAAACAGTAAAATATTGAGACTATTTATTAGACAGAACCATCATCATCTTTACCTATAACCTATATCAACACAAGGACAAACAGGTGGAGCCTGAAGTATATGACTCTGTACAATCAGTATCATATTGTATTAATTACCTGTCACACCATCAAAATCCATACCTCACATTGGAGAATGCTCAACTGGAAGTTGGCTCTGGAGGAACGTTGTATCATCAACTAGAATATGCAATTCACTTCTTCATTTTAATCACACTAATATAACTGAACAAGGTGTAAGATTATAATTATTATCGAGTAACTATAATATGTATGTATTGCTTATTTAGTGATGTAATGTGGTTTGATAGTTTATCTATTTATGTAAATCTAGTTGTAGTATGAAGTTTTCACAGTAGTATCTGTATCACATACAAAAAATATCAATATTTTTCAATATTATACTTATTTTTGTAATGATGTAATATCCTCTACATTATAAAAAACTTAATCGATTAAGTTAAAATGATAGTGAACAAAAGTATTGATAAAATTATAGTGAAAGCTAAACAAAGGTAGCTCTAAGTTTGTTAGTAGCATGTATAATTTGAATAAGTGGTTTTTATAAAAAATTAGTTGATATTGTAGTAAAATGAGAATAAAAAGCAGAACGGGCAAAAGTAACAATAATAATCATAATAGTAATCCACTGTGTCTAGCTTTAGATCTTATCGTTGCATCTGTAAAGAAAATGATAATGATGAAAACTACTAGCACTAACACTATTGTTATTTTGTAATGATTTAACATCCTGTATGTAACATAATTTACTAAAAATGATAATGAACAAAAGTATTGATAAAATTACAGTGTTTTCTCACAAAGGTAGTTCTAAAATTTTGTTAGTAACATGTATATCTGAATAAGTGGTTGTATAATAAATGTAGTTAGTATTGCAGTAAGAATAAGAATAGTAAGTTTTGAAATGCAAAAATAATGAGTGGAATGTAACACTAATAATAATCATTGTAGTACCTGTAGTACTAGCTTGTCTAATGTCATCTGCAATTGTTGCCAACTATTAACATAATCAAATAGTTGACACCTATCATACCAACCACAAACGCAACAATATTAAGGATCAAGGCACTTCGAGCATTAAATCGAGCTCCTTGTAGATCACCATGTCCCTCTCAGCACGACGAGCCTATATAGATATATTTTCAAACACAAAATACCCATATTTGTGTTTATAATAAAAATATATCTTATTAACAAAACTATACTCACAACAATGGCATATATAATAGCTGGTATTGTACACAGAAGGGTGGGCAATCCAACAAACAAACATATGAATGTGAGCACAATGGACAATGTCAAATAGTGATCTTTCGTAGGATGAATCACAATATTTGGACTCATTGCAGTTGTTGTGACTGTACAGTCCAACTACATTTTTGACTAAAAAAAAAAAATAGTTTTCTTTAAATAAAATTTTAATTACAGTTTTGATGCTGTGTGACAGGAACAACTGGGTAGAAGGAATGTAAGGTTGCTGTTGACCAAGTGGATATGATGAGTAACATCTGTTTATCAGTAAGGAAAGGCCTTGGTACTTACAAATGCTACTATGTGCATACTTTCATATCTCTCCTTAGTAATGTGTTCTTCCTGTGGTGGGTCCTGGGGGGGTATCCTGTTCCAAAGAATACGTGATTTGTTCTTGTAGAGGGTAATATCCTTGCTATATAATTATATAGTGTAATGAACCCTACATAAAAGTTTAGAATGTTGGTTACAAGTTATGTAAACTACCTTTACCTGTTGAGGATTTTTTGGGGCTACACAATTTAAGAAAGAAAAGAGATGTTACTTTAAATTTGTAATATTTTGTTAAAGTTTTTAATATAGTAATTTTTACTCATGTGATAGTCTAGTTTGCTAACAGTTGTGTCAATGTTGTTTTTACATCTACTCATTGCAGTCAGTCGACAACTGCTTTTATAAGTGGTACAAATGCTCTATCTAATGCCACATTGTAATATATTAGTATAGCCCCTACCTAGACAAGTCCTGTCGCCTATTTTTATTAAGCAACTACTTTGTCATGAAGCATAAGATATTCTAGCCCTCAGATTTGTCCTGACCTTATAGTGTGTGCTGATATAATTAAGCTCACTACTAATGACACAATACCATCATAAACAAATCTATTTATTTTAACACATTTGTGGTAAGTTATATAAGTACATTGTTCTACACATTTATATTATATATGCCTGCACTTGGCAGTCAGGAATATATGTCAAGATTTGTCGTTTATCAGTACAGAGCAGATTAGGTATCGCGATTAAACAGATTTATCATTTGCACAGCTATCACAATATTAAAGAAATTGACATAGTAAATAGGTACCTTCCATTATGTAGTACACGAGTGATCCAAATTTTATAGACTTGATAGAGAGAGAGAAACAATTAGTTCTCTTGCAAAATTGCGCATGCGCATAGGGATATTTCCAATAGTATGGGAATACGGTATCGTATATAATCTAATTACACGAAAAATGCTATTGAGTTGATTATATATATTCAAAAAGAAATTATTCCTTTTACTCAACATGTAAAATCATAAATTTACAACCAGTAAACATTATGACTATGTATATACAGGGTTATCAGAATCTGAAATTACTAATACAATATCTGTATTAGCTGACAAGTAGCATGCAATGGAAGGTAGTAGTATCTTGGCATAACAAGAATATAAATTTTATGTATTATTTCATGTTCAAAAAACAAGTATATTATAAATGTTATTAATCTCACATAGTCAGGCTTATTTATAAGCAGTGTTTGGTGTTTGCAACAACTACCCTGTATTAGCTCTAAGTATAAATCTATACTATATTATGATGGTACTCTTGTTCAATATGGCTCAGTTTAATTAAAATGACTGTGCATACTACTATTACAATTGCCACAGGAGAGTTTTTACATGTATAAAAAGAAAGTACTTGAATTCAATTTGGATTAGATTGTCTTCAAATGCCACATGATTGTCTAAAGGATGATCAGATAAAGTCCATCTTAAAGTTTTAGAGGGAAAAATCATTTGTTTTATCTCTTTCCAAATCTCTTCTATTTCAAGTTCTTCGATTTGCTATTGATTATTATAGAAGACATAAGGACTTCTACCATATCTTCTGATGAGTGTTCATCAGTTGTATTAGTTATTTCATTAATGCTACCAACTGCTGCTTATACTATATATTTAATAACTTCGATAGTTCTGGGTAGTTTTCTTGGTGTAACTTCACTCTGATGACATCATCATAAATGGACAGGTAGTGATGTCATCATATATGATGACATCATCTAAATCCATCACCTACACCCTAAACCAAACCTTATGACACATAGTGATGTCATCATCATAGTACAAGTTTCCCCTAGAAGTTACACCAAGAAGGACCCATAGTTCTTTGCATTTTTTAGTTTGCCACTTGTAAAATGATATTTGCATTTGTTTTTAAAGAGAGAACTCTCAGAGGGGTTTATAGGGCAGAATGCTATAACATTAAATCCTTTCAAAAACGAATTTCTTTGTCAAGTTTATTTAGTTTCTGTATGAAGATCTTCCTATGCTTAAGTTATTTTATGTTAGCATATCATCTTAACTTCTAATTTGGAAGGACAACAAAAAAGAGCTAATGCGCCCGTGTATATATTGATTTCAATTATAATAAAAGTTTAAAACCTCTATGTAAGCATTGCAGAACTACCCAAGATTCAATACATTAAGTAAGTGTAAGCTCAGTTCCCTACTAAAACCTCATTTGCTCATCAGTTTATCAAAAGTAGGAGGGGCTAGCTAACTAGACTAGTATAATTTTATTGGACTACATTTTTTAGCTAAGTTATATGTTTGTATATGCAATCATTAGTACTGCTATGTATTTTTTATTATCATGAAAATCAACAGTTATTTGATAGATATATTAACTTAATGCTATAACAAGTGGCCAAGAAAATACTTAAAATATCAAAAAAATTGTTGTAATCCAAAAGAAAATGAATAATTGGTAAAATAGTCTTTTTTAAAGAGATCACCTTTTTATCTTGGCAACTCTTTTAACTTATTTTTCACTTAAGTTCTTTCCTTACCAGCTTTTTTATCTAGAACAAGTTCAAAGTGATAAACTTTTGCAATATCTTAACAAAGTTTTTTTGCTGTAGACACAGTCATAACTGATTTACGAACAATCTATAGTGTATGCATGACCTGGTAAAAGATACACAACATACATGCATACCAAGTGCTATAACCTTTAAGACATAGAGGTGCATGATGAATGTTAACAAACCAATCAGATGTTGAACTTTCTGTATTGATTTTAATATTTCTTAATTGACCATGTCACCATAAGAAATGTTTGGTTGATTTAATCATTCTATGATCATATAGATTTTGGATGTAACAAAATTATGTAGTTGAAACTAAGAGTGAATGTACTAACTATTGTTTTATGGAATTGAATAGATATTAAAGAAAATAAAGAATAAAGAAAAATATTCAATAATATATACAGCAAATAGTAAACCTCATAATGGTATTATGCTATCTATATACATGATTATTATCAATGGTTCCTTTAAAAGACACTGTTTAGCTAATATCATAGGTGCAATAATGTCGATATATAATATGATTATTAAATATGTACAAGTATTCATCTTGTAGTTACTGATGGATATTGAGTATATCAATGTTTGTTCTGATGATATTATTAGCAAATACCAAGATCTTTCTAGCTGGTAGATCATGATAACAAATCCTTTTCTAGACAAGTAAGTTATTCCCAATCATATTTGTCAAGAGAAACTTAACAAAAAAATAGGAACATTAGAGTTAGCCAACTCTCCATGACTAAAAAGAGTAATGACAATTATTATAAATACCATACTTTGATAATTACCTGTGTATAGCACCACTTAAGTCTTCTTTGGCATACATTCCACTACTATCATAGGCTGGGTGGAAAAATATTAGCATAATGTATGTCAGTTAATTAATATTGAGTAAGTGACTACCCAATTATCATCAATGACCACTCCATGCAATTTGATTACATTAGCATTTTAACTGACTCATTAGCACAGCCTCTTGAAGAAAGTTTATTTTCTCTTTCTCAGAAGATTCTACTTATAATGTCGTTACTACTACTTCTATGTTCTCTCCTGTTATTCTTTTTGCCACACAGGTTTTTGAACACAACCCAATTGACGCACAAACCAATAGCATCACCAGTCTACTGAATAACGGATAAAATAATGGAATTCACAACATTATTATGCAACAAGGGCATTGTTTTCTAACATGTAGCTATGGTTTGGCATACAAATCTATTAATATATATTATTAAATACATTAGATCATTATGGCTAAGAGATGCCACAGGCGACTTCTTGATCTGACCATATAATTCATCTTCATTTCTTACTAGGTTGTTGATAGGTTATAGCCTTTCTTTTTTGTCAACCTATGAGTAATACAAGAAGCATATATTAAGATTTGGTCCCTCCACTGTTTGTAATACAATAGCTACTATTAGTGTTACATGATTCAGGAGGTGGAACATGAGAAGTGGTTGACCCTACTTTGATCACCAGCAGTCTAGAGATTTGAAGTGTAATGTTTGTGATTTAAACTGTCAACTAGTATAGTCTTAAATAATGCAAAGTGAAGTAATATGGGTGATTAAGACCATCTACATTCCTATCATCCCATGTCTAGTCTATATTGATATAACTTATTAACATTGTAATATGTTACATTTTGTGTGCTATTTGTTATTTTTTAAACTATCATAGTCAGTATAGTCATATATACTTGTTCCAAAGTGAAGTTGTCTAATACCACCTTGATCAATATTTTATATCCAGGCTATAGAACATTGACATTGTACAATAAGACAACTTTTAAATTAAAGATACTTTTTGACAAACTATATAATAAAAAGAAATTAATAGTGCACTTGTAATAACAAGAGAGTGTAACAAATGAACATGTGGAACCTGAAGTATATGACTCTGTACTTCCAGTATTGTAAAAATTACCTGCCCACATCAAATTCCGTCAGAACCAAAACCTCATATAAGGAATAGAAGTTGCTCTGGAGGTATGATGTACCAATCACATATAATATACTGAACAGCTAAAGGTAGAATATTATAGTAACTATACATATGTATTGTTTATTTAGTGATGTAATGTGTTTTGATCTATTTATGTAAATCTAGTTGTTGTTGTGTTTAGAATAAAAATTATAACCAATTATCACAATAGTAACTCAAATGTTATCTTACACATACCAAAAATATTAATAGTTTTTAATACACCACTTATTTTGTATTGACTTTATATCCTGTACATTAAAAAAAACTTGGATTAAGTAAAAAGTGATTCTGACAAAAGTGTTGATAAAATAATAGTGAAATTCACAAAGGTAACTATAAATTTAATTGTAGCTTTTAAATTTAATAAGTGGTTTGTATAATAAATTCAACTGATATTGTCATAAAATGAGAATAATAAGTATAAAAAGCAGAACGGGAACAAGTAGAATAGTAACAATAATAATCATAATAGCTCTCTGTAATAGCCAGTGTGTCTACTTGTAACTGCTATTGTAGCTGCTATTGTTGATGTTATGGTTGCAACTGTAAAAAAATGATAATGATGAAAAACTAATAATCACAAAGACTATGCCTATTTTATAATGATTTTATCTTTTGTATGCTACTACGAATGAACTTAAATATTAATTAACTAAAAATGATGATGAACAAAAGCATTGATAAATTACAGTCTTTCCACAAAGCTAGCTCTAAATTTGTTAGTAACATGTATAATTTTGAATAAGTGGTTGTATAATAATGTAGTTGATATTGTACTAAAAATAAGAATAGTTTGTATAAAAAGCAGAACAGTAACAATAATAATTGTAGGAGTACCTGTAGTGGCTATGGTGTCTAATTGTATCTGCTGTATTTACAGCTGTTGAGATAATGAAAATAGTTGACAACTACTGACCCGATAAACAAAGGGGGGGAAACAATATTAAGAATCAAGGCAACACGAGCATTAGCTTGAGCTTTTTGCAGATCACCATGTTTCTCAGCATGACGAGCCTATATATATATATATTTACACACACAAACATTCAAAATATTTGTCTTTATAATAACAATATATCTTATTTACAAAACTATACTCACTCTTATGCCATTATAATGGCTGGTATGGTACACAAAGGATGTGTAAATTTCCAGGTAATAAGCATATGAATGTTAGCATAATGGACAATGTCAAATAGTGATCACTTGCAGGATGAATCAAAGCCCTTGCAATCATTGAAATTGGTTGTGACTGTACAGCAAATGTATTTGACTAAGAAAAAATAATATTTTGTTTTCTTTTACAAAACTGACTTACAGTTTGCTGCTGTGTGACAGAAAAACTTGGGTAGCAGGAATGTAAAGCTGTTGTTGACCAAGTGGATAAGATGGAGTAACATCTGTTTATCAGTAAGGAATAACCTTAGTACTTACAAATACTATTATGTCCATACTTTCATATCCCTCCATAGAGTGTCTAGAGCTTCTTGCTGTGAATGGGTGTTCCTGTTCTGGAGAATATGATTGATTTGTTCTTGTAGAGGGTAATAACCTTGCTATATAATCATACAGTGTAATGAACCATACATAAAAGGTTTTAAATCTTGGTGGCAAATGTAGTGGTCTTATGTAAACTACCTTTACCTGTTTTAGGAGTTTTGAGGGCTACAGAAATTAGAAAAAAAAGAAATGTTACTTAAAATTTGTCATATTTTGTCGAAGAATTATTTAATATAGTATTTTTACTTATGCAATAGTCTAGTTTGCTAACAGTTGTGTCAATGTTTTTTTTTTTAAATCTGATATTAACTCATTACAGTCAGTGGACATCTGCTTTTATAAGTGGTACCAATA
Organism: Gigantopelta aegis; assembly: GCF_016097555.1. Taxonomy (NCBI): domain Eukaryota; kingdom Metazoa; phylum Mollusca; class Gastropoda; order Neomphalida; family Peltospiridae; genus Gigantopelta; species Gigantopelta aegis. The sequence goes on from NW_024533121.1 coordinate 20,469, forward strand.
CCTCTCTAATGCCACATCTGTATATATTGTTATACCGCCTACATAGACAAGTCTTGTTGCCTATTTTATTAGGCAACTACTTTCTCATGAAGCATAAAGATATCTAGCCCTCAGCTTTGCCCTGACTTTATAGTGTGTGCTGATATAATTAAGCTTACTAATAATGACACAATACCATCGTGAATAAATATTTAGTGACCTATTTTTTATAACATATTTTTTAATGAGTTATAAGGTACATTGTTCTACATATTTATATTATATATGCGTCTGTCTCATAAATTATAAACTTTAGTCATTGAGAGTTTAGAACACTTTTGCAGTTGCAAATAATGATGTTTCCAATGTTCGGTATCGTATATAATCTAAATCCACGAAAAAGCCATTGTGTGATTATATATATTCAAAAAGAAATTCTTCCTTTTGCTCAACGTGTCAAAAATCAATCAGGTATCTGTTCAATCATAAATTTACCCCTGGTAAACATTATGACTATCTATAATATACAGGGTTAACAGATTTGAAATTATTAATACAATATCTGTATTAGCTGTTTTTACTTTCCAGATGTTATTAGAATTCATTATTTTCTAATATGTGCTTGTTCTATTCAGAAGTACATTTCTAGTAAATGTTCATATTGCTTTATTTCTCTAACTATACAGAGATTGTTTTAGAGGAAGTTTTACTAGGAAATTTATACTATAACCTAGATGCTAACCCTAACATCAAATAGAACCTGACTTTATTAAATTTGGATATGGAGTGTGTACTTTTATAGCTGTACAAATAGCCAGTATATTTATTAAAGAATAAAAAAATGAACAGTGATTTTCATTCTACTAGTAAATTATGTCGAAATTATTATAGTAATGTTCACCTCTAGGAAGTGAATGTATCTTCGATTTGAAAATAAATTATTTAATATTGTCCAATTTTTTTGTTTCTAGACACTACTACCCCATTGTAAATGTGAATAGCTTGATTTCATCAATACTTAGGTTTACACTTTCTAGTAAATGTCGTAGTGTTTTTTTTCTAACATACTATTAAGATTGAATGAACTATTGTACATAAGAATGTTTAGTCAATCTGACAATACATTATGAATGAAAAAACAGTATAATATGTAACCGTATGTGATCTGATTTGCATGAAAGGTTAAAAAGGGGGGCATTAATAAACTCTCAAAAACAGTTGTGTATACATACAGTTTCTATATATATGTACAACTATTCATGATAAGTATGTAGTTATTGGAAGTGTTTTAACAATGGTCCTTTTCAAATATCATGTTCAATATATTTGGTATTATCAACTTCTACAATGATACATATTGTCTTTCAGGAGACTACAAAATACTTCTCTGACCATTAGGGGTAGGAACAAGGGGGGCAGGAGGGGCTAAAGGCCCCCCAACTTTTGTGAAGGGGGGCTAGCTACCCCCCCCCCCCCCCCCCCCCCCCCCAACTTTTGCAGATTCAGTCCACATGGAAACACGTTGTCACTGCAATTCAACCAGTATACAGTAGGACGTCATTATCCGAACGTCACTTTGCACCACACCCACTAACACGTGGCCATTTTCACAACAAGAGAGCAGCTAGAGATATGGCTAGCATTGCTAGTTGTTTCTAATCGCAAGAGAAAACGCAACGGTACTCACATAAGTGAAAAACTCGACATTTGCAAGCTAGTTAGAAATGGAAAAACTATGTATGGAGTGCGTGGCAGACCAGTATAGCGTTGGAAAATCCAGTTCATGATATCGTGAAAAACGAAACGAAACTAAGGACTTCAAACACAGAATAGAGATGAAGGCTGTATTAAGAAGAGGAAGACAGTGAAATCCACACCCATGGATACTGTAGTAATACTCAAAGGACTATTGTTGGAAACTGCACGAAAGAGATTAATAACTAAGAAACAAACACAAATCAAAGATTACTTTTCCAATTAATATTGGTTCTCTTGTGTATAACGTGTATATATACATGTCATATGATATTCAAAGTAAAATAAAATGTTTGTGTAATACATGTACATGGGTATATACAGACAGTACAGTATCTGTAATGATGTTCACTTATCGAACATTTCGATTAGCCCCCTTAACATGCCCCGTCCCAGTGTGTCTGATAGTGACTTCCTACTGAATAGCACAAGCCATGTATATTTATGTAAATTTAAATCATTGATAGTTAAATTCTGTAATAAACAACATTAACATTAGCCATAATTATAATTTATTTCATGAATTGTGTAAATAGCAAGCATATTTAGTGCACTGAAGTGTGAAAGAAATACATGCTCATTTCATTTGCAATCTAAAAAAATGACGTCCAAGCAGCTGACATTAAATCTTTTTCACTACTAATGATGAAGTTGAAGATTACCACCCTAACACAACCAAAGTGGTCAAGGTAAACTTCCCAAAGTAGTGAATCTGAAACTGACAAATTTGAGTGAGTTTTCACAAATAAAGGATAGATAGAAATAGAATCATGATGCTAATGCACAACTCATTATAGCATTTTTATTGATATTTTTATATGAATACTCATAGATTTAGTACTAATGACCAATATAATGATAAGGATGATGATGATCCAGATAAACTGATGAATGAGGAAGACCAAGAAATGCTTTAATGATGCCAGTGCTAGTATAGTGACAGGGACAGATGACCAACCAGTAGCTAATTCTAGTGTTTGTGACCTTGAATGTTGTGACATTCATAGAAATGCCCATTTTCAATCTCGACTAACAAGAGTATTGGGTCAAGTAAGAGGAAACAAGGTAAAAAGCATAGTGTATTCAAAGTAAGTGGCTTTATGAACACAAATAGCTTTCATATTGCTTAAAACGCAATGTTTGTACTTCTTTTTACTGCAAGAAGATTAATTCATTTGGGAGGACTAACTTTTAACAACGCTGTGATTCTTCTTTTCATTACAAAAGGTTTTGTAATTGGAAGAAGGGAAAAAGAAATGTTCGAGAACATGAAGCAAGCCAAACTCATCATGAAGCCATTTTTAAGTTGGGTCACTACATCGGCCAAGTATTTTTTTATTTCCTGACTGTAATGAGACAGTAAAAAGACCTCCAGTTGAAACAAGAGGAAAAATGCAACAACAGTTAAACATTAAAATATTTGTAAAAGGAGATAAAATTTGCATCATCAAATCAAAAATGGCTTAGTTGGGGATCATGCAACTGGTCCTTTATCTTATCTTATAAAATTGTCTAATGGTATTGAAAACTTGCCATGATGTTGACCATATTTATAAGACAGAATCTTTATCATCTTTATCTAATCACCTTGATCAACACCAGGACAAAAATATGGAACCTGAAGCATAAGACTTTGTACATCCAGTATTGTAGAAACACTTACCAGACATCATAACCAACACCTTTATTGATGAATGCTCAATCAGTACTTGTGGAGGGAGATTGTATGATCAACTTAAATATGACCTGACCATTTTAAATCACCTTAACATATGCTGAACAAGCTAATGTTGGAAGAATGTAGTAACTATATATATTTATTGTTTATTTAGTGATGTATTGTCTTTTGACAGTTTATCTATTTATGTAAATCCAGCTGTTGTTGTGTCAAGAATAAAATTATAATCATGTTATCACAATAGTAACTCTAGTTTTATCTGTATCATATACAAAAATATTATTATTATTCAATACTATACTTATTTTGTAATGACTTAATATCCTGTACACTATAGAAAAGTCATGAAGTAAAAATGATATCTAACAAAGTATTAATAAAATTACAGTGCATGCCACAAAGGTAGCTCTTAAGTTTGTTAGTATCATGTATAATTGGAATAAGTGGTTGTGTAATAAATGTAGTTGATATTGTAGTAAGAATAAGAATAATAAGTATAAAAGCAGAACAGGTATATATAAGTGGAATGATCATAGTAGTAACTGTAATAGCCACATCTAAAGCATAAACGTTAGTCGTTGTGATTTTAAAACACTTTTGCAGTAAGTGAATTCTGATCAATAATGTCGCGATTTGTCATTTATTTGTACACAAGCATATGAGGTATCACGATTAAACGAGTTTATCATTTGCATAACTATCACAATATGATAGAAATTGTATATAGTAAATAGGTACCTTCCATTATATATCCGTAAGTACAGAGGTGATCCAAAATTGTATAGAATTGAGAGAGAAACAATCAGTTTTATGAAGACACTGCAAAAAAACGCGCATGCGCAGAGGGATATTTCCAATAGTATGGAATACGGTATCGTAATAGGGTAATATTTAAACATCTCCAATTGCGACCATCATAAATCTAATTGGTTGATTTCATCAATATTTAGGTTACATTTTTAGTAAAATCATTTGTTTTTATTGACTAAACTACCGTACATCAAGATGGTAAGTTAATCAGGTCAAATATAGTGATTTTTTTTCAAAAATCAGGTCAAATACATTGGTTCATCAGTTTCTACAGTGATATATTTGTTTTTTATTTCCATGTATAGATGTTAATTATGCATTTAATGTTGATTATACAAGACAAAATTGATCGACTAGAAGTAAGAAGGTTAGACAATTTATTTTGTTCCAAGTATTAGTTTCAAAGTCAGCAAACAAATAGCGTTTATTTTGAAAGTTTATTTTGTACACACACAGAACTGATATAAATAAAATGTATACTAGAAGATATTAAAAGTTGATGTGAGACATAACTATTTGCAACTGTAGGAGCAATAGAGTGAATTATTATTATGAGAATTTTCTTACTGAGATTCTCTATTATTAAATAATAAATAGATTTCAAAAATTAAAAGTTACATGAAAACACAAGAAACAATAGGGACTATGTATTGCCTATACAATTCAGTAATACAATTACAAGTCTATTGAAACTGCACTTGCATCATTCAATTAACAATAAATCTAAAATTACTCATTTTATTAAAAACTGGGGTAGAGGTGAGACAGAGAGCTATTAAGAGAGGTGAGCAGTGTAAATATGAAAAGATACTGTTGGCTAGTACATTGTACGTATGACTATTCATACTACAGGTATATCATCACACCTTACTGTATAATTCTTAATGTTGGTATAATATTCTACACTCATTTTTATACATGCTCTGCTTTGACTTACTAATTTATTAGTTACCAGTATACAATTCAATTTTACCATTTGTAAAATATGTCCCTGATCCTGTCATATCTTTATATAAGGGTGAATTGTGATTTTTAAATTTCTTGCATTGTTTGTAGTAAATGTGTGAACACTGTTGAAAAAACCACAATGTATACATTATCACTTTTAATCTATACTTATATCTATGCTTTTCTTTAATTAAAAGTACCTTCCCTTCTACATAAATTAAAAATATAACATAATATTTTTATGTCAAAGTATATATAGCATGAAATATCATGTCCTATTTTATACCCTATATATACATACATATATATTTATATATATGCATCACCAAATAAAACCTAAACTAATTCATTTAAAGTGATATTTTTTGTGTAATCATGCCATTTGTCTATATCCTGAATTTACTTGTGGTCAATGCATTATTCCAACAGTCATGTAGCTAGTTAATCAACTTTATTATGAACAACTTATTTTGTTGTTGAGCATACTTGAAAGTAAGAATGCATGCACTAATAGCACATTGTCTTACTGGGTTTACATGGAAGGGTATTTTGCAATAATTTTTGTATTTGGTTCTACAGTATTGAAGTATGTACTATATACTTGTTTATAACTAAAATTATTTCTGTTGTTTCTTTATGTTATGTTTCTTGTGTTTATGTCATTCATACTAAATATGTCATTTATTATTGGTACAAATATTTAATGCTATCATTTCGTTACCTATAATTATTATTCTCCATTGTATCTATTTCATTACACTCTTGAGTGAGTAATGGTACATTTCAATGAAGACCCCTCTCCAAGCATTATAGAAATTCTCAGTATCATCAGTCATAAAATCTTAGAATGAATATCCACATTTCCTATCAGCTCTTTCAAGGCTCATCGAATTATAGCAGCACCTTCAGAGTTAGATAGTAACCATCCCAACAGTACACCTTCTCCAAGTTCATCAAAGCAAAGAATGTTATGGGTTTTAAAGTAGTAAATATTAGTTTCTTGTGTACTATACATGTACACTACTATGCTACACAAATTTTAAATGTTATCTCTCTGAAAGTAGGTTGGATTCCCAGTCATCATTATATAACTCATTTATATCATTTTTCTGCTACTGATCTTAATACAAATTGGATTGTCATCAACATTAATACATTTTGTCCTATATTTTCAATCTATGAGGACATAATATGATGATGATTAGCAAATCTTGTGTGCATTAGCCTTTTCTTTGTTTTTTTTTTATGTGACAAAGAAGCTCCTTATTGTAGTATGTATTATACATTTCTCCTGTCATCCATACTAAATTATGTCAATTATTAGTGGGTTGAAGTATTTTAATCAAACTGTAGCTACCTACATTAATCCATTTCATTACACACCGACAGAACACATGGTGGATCCAGAAAACACTTCCTTCAAAGCATTATAGAAAATTTCATCATTATCACTCATAAGATCTTAGTATATATGAACGTCTCCACATTCCTTTTGACTTTTCTATAGACTTATAATTATTGATTACAGCTTAATATTCACAGTTAGACATGATCTACCCATCGTTAAAACCAGTACTACTTTTTCTAGTTCACCTAAAGCAATGATTGTTATGAGAACAAAGTCATATATTTTATATCACTGCTGTAATACCAAAGTTTTAAGGAAATCTATCTAAAAAGAAGTTTGCACTCCAACATCATTAGATAAGTCATATCTTTCGTTGCTGTTGATGTTGCTGCATAATACAAAAATTGGGGTGTCATGCCATTATCAGTTTCGTCCTGAATCAAGTATAGCAAAATATTGTAACACCATCACTGAGTTCGAGCTTTGAATAAAAAAAATGCATTTATTAGTTTTTACACATAACTCATTCATTGCTTTAGAGAAAATTGTAACATCAATGAAAGACAAAGAACCAGCTTCATAATCCTCTTTACATTTCAATTGTTAGGAATCTAATATTAGCAACAAAACAAAATAAGGCCTTTCTTGTTTGTACCTAAAGCCACAGCTTATAGTACCTGTACTCTCTTTCCTTTTCATGTTCAGTTTTGATATGAAATTACTTGCAACAAATTAATAAGAAATGTAATGTTTGTTTCTTTCTCTAAAAAATGTGAATGCACTGGTAATAATAATGTATGAAAATTAAAAGACATTATTAGTTTTAATGTGTCAAGTAATAATATGTATATTTTTTATTACAGTACAAACTATAAAAATGGTAAGATTATTAGTACTCATTTTAAATCATTAACGCAATAAATATTTTGGACAAGACCTGATTTCTTCATTAGTTGGAACTTGTTTGTATAATTTTTTTATGGTCAGTGAGATTAAAATAAGTTTTTTTTTTAATGATGAAACCATAATATATTTTTATGACACTCAAGTTTTTATGTATAGATATATATAAAAGAATATTAATCTATTCAATAGTATACTGATTTGTAAAGATTTAGTAACATGTACACTACAAACAAAGCTTGATTAATTATAAATGATAGTGAACAAAAGTATTAATAAAATTGTAATGTTACCAACAAAAGATAGCTCTAAGTTCATTGTAGCATGTATAGTTAGAAGTAGTGGTTATATAATATCTGTAGTGAGCATAGGGTAAGTATAAGAATAATCAGTATAAGTATAATAAGTGTAAAAAAGCAGAACGGTAACGAGTGGAATAGTAACAATAATAACTGTAGTAATAACTGTAATAGCCCAGTGTCTCCAGCTGTAACTGCTATTGGCACACTTACACACTTGCAACCATAACAATGATGGACAACTACCACTCCAAACATAATAGAAATAATATTAAGGAGGATCAAAGCCCAACCGAGCTTTAGATTGAGCCTCTTGTAGATCACCACGTATTTTAGCATGATGAGCCTATATATAATTACACACACACATGTTATGGCTTTATAATAAGTATATCTTAGTTACAAAACTGGCCCAAACTTATGGCAAATACAATAGCTGGGTATATATACAAAAAGGGAGAAGCAATTCCCAAGAAAGAAACAGATATGAATGTTAGCACAATAGACAGTGGGCAAGTAGTGATCGCTTGAATGACGAAGCACAGTCCTTGCAACTACTACAGTAGGTTGTGACTGCACAACAATTATATTCGACTAAGAAAAAAATGATCTTGTCTTCTTTGATATATTATTAACTTACAGTTGTTGCTGTATGACAGGAACAGCCTGAGCATCAGGAAGACATGGCTGCTGTTGAACAGGTGGATAATAAGGAGGAGGAGCATCTGTTTATAAGTAAGGAATGTCATGAGACTCACAAATATTATTATGTGCATACTTTGTATCCCTCCTGAGGAGTGTGTTCTTCTTGTGATGAGAAATCCTGCTCTGAAGTATTGTGATCTCTGTTCTTGTAGAGGGAGATACCCTTGCTGCATAATCATATAGTTATGTTATGTACATGATATTATATTAAATTGTAATGAACTGTAAATAGCAATTTTAAATGTTGGTGGCAGTGTAATGATCTTGTGCAAACTATATCTTTACCCGTTTTGGATTTCTTGGCACTACATATAAAATTAGAAAGAAAAATGATGTTATTTAAAATTGTAATACCTAGTTAAAAATTTTAAAGGTATAATATTTTTTACTCCAGAGACCATCTTGTTGTCTACAATTGTATCAATGCTATTTTGACATTTAGATATATGCAGTCATTTGAGAACTGCTGTGGTACACATATTTTATCTAATGACACATTTTATATACTGTTACAGGTGCATTTGGAATAGGTTGTGGGGTATATGCTATGCAGTTCAAGATATCTACCCCTCAGCTTTGCCTCAGTAGTGTGTGCCCAATACAATTACGCATACCTTATGATGACCAACATTATCATAATTATATAGTACACACTTCGTGACCGATATAGCATATTTATAGTACATTATATAATATATAACATAAACTCTACATTTTTCTACATATTTACATACACGTTTGTTTAGTAAAGCATTGACTTTCAGCCGATGAGTGCTTACAACATTTGCGGTGTAGGGGTCAATAATGGTTCCACTATGCGTTTATTTATGTACAAAAACACGAAAGTCGGTTTTTCATTTACACACTTAAGAAAATCAAAGAAATAGTACATAGCAAATAAGTGCCCTTCCATTATGTATCCGTAAGTACAGATTAAATAGCCCAGAGAATAATCAGTCAGTTCTGTGAAGACACTTCTACTATTGCGCGTGAGAAATTTGCTAGAGTGCAATAGTATCGAAAGCGGAATCTTTATATCATTTAATTACCGGAAATACACCGCCTAATATTGTATATTGAAATAGTAATTCTTGCATTTACTTCAATACATCAAAGATCAGTAAGTAATCTATGCAATCAGGGAACTTATCACCAGTAACATTATGACAATGTATATACAGAGTCAAAAAAAATTCGAATTTGATAATTTTTTTAAAACTGTTTTTGGTTTCTAGATTTCATTATTAATCATTATATTTATTCAAGTATACAATACAATAAATGAACAATGTTCCTAATAATGAATTATGTAGCAATTATTACGGCATTGTTCACTGGTAGGAAGTGAATGTCCCTTTTTTTGGCGATATACTTTTTCGTGGAACCTACACATATGACCTAATTTGTGATAAGGAACACTTCAGGCAAACAATCTGTGACATGGTGTTGTGAAAAAAGACCACTGTTAATGCTCTTCAAAATAGTTTTGTATGCATACTGTTACTATATATACACAAACTATTTATGGTAACTGTATTTATGTAAAACCGTTTTTGGACGAGGACCACTTCTGGCAAACAATTTGTGACCTGATTTGTGAAAAGTGTCTACTGTTAATACACCTCAAAGACAGTTTTATATGCATACATTTACTTTATGTCAGAATTATTGCATTAATTGCATGTATACAAAAACATTTATTTGATAAACACCACTTTTTAGCAAACAATTGTGACCTCATTTATGTAAAGAGACCACTGTTAATTTACCTCAAAAAAACAGTTTTGCAAATATAATTAGTTCTATATATCTACAACTATTCATGATAACTGTATGCATACAAAGCAGTTTTTTTGTGTTGTTTTAACAATGGTGCAAACCAATTCACATGTATTCTATAAATCAATCTTTCAGTTCTACATTGATATTATAATGTTGTTTTTCATGATCTACAAAATAGTTGACATTTATAGCAGTTTTATCTACTCATTCTATGAATGTTACTTTATATATATATATATATATATATATATATATATATATATATATATATATATATATACAGATTATATCGATTAAACATTATCAATTGTATTAACAACCAAATTGTAATTTTCATCATAAATTTCTATGTAATTTAATCTAGAGTTTGTGTAAATAAACTTCTATAAAAATTGGTTGTTCTACTATTACAAACTGTGTTAAACTACAAATTAGTTGGTTAAAAGATAAAGTACAGATTTGTGATTTTTTTAAAAAAAATTATATCATTCCTGTGTTATATGTCATGTAACTAACTTCCTGAGAGTGGCCTACTTTGCCTGGAGTCAATTGCAAGAAATAGGACCACTTATGAGGTGCTTTTTTTTTTTTACTAGTCGATTAAGTCTACATTATTCAGTCAATAGCATAAGCCAAAACCATTGAGGAACTTTAGATCATATTTTTAACTCATGGACTACCTGGCAAAGTTTATGATGGATAATGCTATTTGGCCTTCATTCATCAGTCAAGAGTATTAACAATTTTAGAAAGTAAATGGTATCAAACATGTGGACTAAAGTACCATTATTATCCCTCTTCAAATGAGTTAGTAGAAAGGGCAATAAAAACTGTTAAACAACGACTAAAGTGTATTAAAGGAAATATCATTCAAGACAAGCTCTCTAATTTTTTCTTTAAGCACTAGATTATGGCACATACAACCATTGGTGTTTTGCCAGCAGAATAATTGACTAATTTGATGTCCTAGATCTTGTTTGGATTTCCTGACATTAGTGAAAGGGTAAAAAAGATCTTAAATGAAACAAAGGAAAAACCATGATAAAAACAAAAACATTGATAACATTTGGAGATAAAATTTTGGCTGAAATTTCACATCATCTAATCCTAATTGGTTTAGTGGGGAAACTATCTGATCAACTGGTCCTTTATATTATCTTATAAAATTGTCTAATGATGTTGAAACTCACTGTTATTTTGACCATATTTTCTAGACAGAACCTTCAATCAGAAGCCAACCTCACATGGGGAATACTCAACTGAGTGTTGTTCTGAATATGCCCCAATTCACATGATTGTTTGAATCACCATTACATACTAAAAAGCTAAAGGTTGAAGAGTGTAGTATATATATATATATAATTATATATATATATATATACACTGTTTATTAGTGATTATGTATTGTGCATTATGATATTTTATCTATATATGTAAATCTATAGTTGTTGTATTTAGAATAAAAATTATAACCACATTATTACAGTAGTAACTCAAGTTTTATCTGTATCACATACATAAAATATGACTATTTTTCAATATTATACTTATATTTTAATGATTTTAATATCTAGTACACTACAAAAAGACTTTGTTAAGTAAAAATGATAGTAGTGAACAAAAGTATTAATAAAATTATAGTGAAAGCCACAAAAGGTAGCCCTAAGTTGTTAGTAGCATCTATAATTTGAATAAAAGTTTTTATAATAAATGTAGTTGATATTGTAGTTAAGAATAAGAATAGTAAGCATAACAGATACGAGTGGAATAAAAATAATAACCATAGTAGTAACTGTAAGTAACTGTAATAGCCAATGTGTCTAGATGTAGCTAGCTATTATTGATGTTATTGTTTACAACTGTAAAGAAAATGACAATGCAAAATAAACTATTATTACCAACAGTATGCTTATTCTGGAATGATTCAATATCTGTATGCTACAAATAAATCATAATTTAAATAAAAATGATAGTGAACAAAAGTATTAATAAAATTACAGTGAAAGCCACAAAAGGTAGCTCTAAGTTTGTTAGTAGCATGTATAATTAGAATAAGTGGTTGTATAATAAATGTAGTTGGTATTATAGTAAGAATACCAATATAAGCATAACAACAGTATAAAATCAGAACTGTTATGCGTGGAATAGTAACAAGAATAGTCATAGTAGTACCTGTAATAGCTGTTGCGTCTAGACGTAGCTGCTATTTGTACTGCTGTCATCATTGCAAAAATGTTGACAACTATCATCCCAACTACAAAGGAAACAATATTAAGGATCCAGGCAACATGAGCTTTAGATTGAGCCCTTGCACATCACCATTTGTCTCCGTGACGAAAGCCTATATAGATACATTACACACACAAAGTTGTCTTTACAATAATAATATCTTATTTACAAAATATACTCACACTTATGGCAAGAATAATGGCTGGTATGGTACACACAAGGGTGTGCAACTGGGTCCAAAATAAGCACAGGAATGTCGGGTTGCACAATGGACAATGTCAAGTAGTGATCCTTTGTAGGACGAATCACAGTCCTTGCAATCGTTGAAGTTGGTTTGTGGACTGTACAGTAACTATATTTGACTAAGAAGGAAAAAAAATGTTTTCCTTAATAGCAGATGAAGATACTAGTTACTGGTGAGGAGGACTCCTCCTCCTTTACTTAAATTATGTGGAAAGTAAGATTTCTTTACTGTTAACTATGTTAATTAAATCTGTGTATAGGAAAAACAGTACCTCAGGAAACTTTGTGAAATTTATGTGGCAGATCATTCCTAGCTCCAGTTCCTGATACAATGTGTCACCTACAAGACAGTGGTGTTGTATGCTATGCTAATCCAATTACGACTGTCCACTGTGTGATAATCTCTTGGGGAATGTGATTTCATGGAAGATATGGCCTTTATGAAAACTGTATTAAAATCAACTGAATATTGAGATATGAATATACATTAGTTGTGTTATGAATTAGTTGCAGTCTAGTAGTCCTCCATGTCAACAAGCAATAAAATTAAGAGATACATTGCATCCAATACATTTCTAGGTTACTGAAGTGAACATTCCTCCTAAGACAATATGCATACTCTTCAATTCTGTACTGCATATCTTAAGAGGCAGGCCCATATGTAGATTTAGCATACTCAAAGAGGTCTTTATCAATGTTTCACTTATAAATCAATAGTACCTAAATTTAAGTTTTCATTGTAAACACAGATATGTCATCATGAATCCATACTTACCTGACTGCTCTGGTAGGAAAAATAATATCTGGAATACCTCCAGGGGTTCAGCTCTTTTACTTGGACGTAGTTGTGATGATTCCACTCATGACAAGATTTTTCGACTCAATTTGATGACTAGAATAAAACAAAATCTAACTGCTTCACTACAAAAAAGCAATATCTACATTAAATTGATAGCACTTGGACAGGTAGCCTATAAATAGAATATTGATGTCAAACAGTAGATTGAAATGTGTATCAATAAACCAATAGTGTGGAGTTTTCCCTATTTCGGTATATGAGAACAGAAAATGTTAAATACTTACATGTGCTGATCTAATGAGTCATCTACACAACCAGATGAGAATTAAATCCTGTTAAAATTACAGCATTACAGTAAGATTTTTTAACTTACTTTAAAGAATGTGATCCACCAGTCAGTTAATCGAGTACGCAAATATGACCACCATGCTCTATCCTCTGTGGTATATTAAAATAACACTATAACATTTAATAAAAAAAAATACAAACCTGATTAGCTTGACCTTCCATACCTAAAACTCATTCCCCAGCAAATGTGAACAGTGTGATTGCTACGTAAAGATGGATGAAGAAAATATATAATATTATTTTCTGTTAACCACGATCAGTGTGTAAAATGCAACTATGGAAGACCTGGTAAAAATTACAATAAATTTAAGAGTAATTCACAAACAAACTTAACATTTAAACATTCAAATATAGCATCAAAATAGTTTGTGTGACAATTTGTGGATCATTATTAGAAGACTAGGAAATATCTATAAATTAATTAAGGTTATATGTAGTGAAGATTTAGGATAACAAATTACCTGTCAATACAACCATGAATGGTGATTCCAAAATTAATGGTTTTAGCTTGTCATAGCTGTAACAATGTCAGATAAAATTGGGGCTCTTAAAGTAACAATAATTATTATTTTTCAAGACATCAACATCAATCAAGTATACAAATTACCTTGCTCCTATAAACTCTACGCTTCAATCTGCAAACGTGCTCGATCAAGAGATAATAATAAGTGTTATGAAACAGAGAATCAGAAATTAACATCAACTAACCGTCTAACACTCATTTGATGTGTTATTTTGAGCCTATTCAACATACTCTGTATCCTAAAAGTGAAACTGAGCCATAGCTCTTCCTATAGTAGAATATATATATATTTCCCACTAGTAATTATATAAGTTACCAGTCTACATTAATCAGTTACTTTTACACACACAAACATATTAACCATCCCCAAAAAGTTTCCCTAGTCTGGCATTTGCTACCCCTTCACTAAAAACAGAGGAATGAGCTGCAACATCAGACTAAATTTACTGTAATAGAAGAAGAACAAATAGACAGAATATCTGCCTCCTCTGCCAATGCACTGACTCCAAACTCGTGTCTTAAGCAGCGAAGGTGCCTTTTGATAATTAACTACCCATGTCTTTGGAGAAGCTTTGTATGATTCCAGTAGAAAGGCCCATCATGGAATAACAGATAATTAAGTCATACGTGAAAAAACTCGTTGGAAAAAAACACTGGAAAACAGTGGGACTACAGCCATTTTCTCGAGTCCTCAAAACAACAGATCCTAGGACACTTGATACACGTGCTTCCAATGGAAAATGGCTGGATAGCTAGCAATACCGTATTAGTCTAAATAATTTGAAATTAGACTTGTGCGTAAGAGATGTTACTTTAAATCTGTAATATTTGTTGAAGAAGTTTTTATATAGTATTTTTTTACTCATGTGAAGTCTAGTTTGCAACAGTTGTGTCAATGTATTTATAAATTGGATATTAGTGGACATCTGCTTTTAGAAACAGTACAAGTGGTACAAAGCTTCTATCTAATGCCACACTTGTATATAATGTTATATCTCCTAACTAGACAAGTCCTGTTGCTATTTATTAAGCAACTACATTGTCATGAAGCATCCAATAAGATATCTAGCCCTCAGCTTTGCACCGACCTTATAGTATGTACTGATATAATTAAGCTCACTAATAATGACACAATACCATAATAAACAGACCTATTTATTTAACATATTTGTGGTAAGTTATATAGTACATTGTTCAACACATTTATATTATTATGCATGCATTTTTGCAGTCAAGGAATATATGTCGGGATTTGTCGTTAATCAGTACAGGGCAGATGAGGTAACGCGATTAAACAGAATTATCATTGGCACACAGCTATCACAATATTAAAGAAATTGACATAGTAAATAGGTACCTTCCATTATTAGTACAGAGGTGATCCAAATTTATAGACTTGAAAGAGAGAAAAACAATCAGTTCTCTTGCAAAAACTCAAATATATATTTCACCTGACCATTTTAATTACTATCATATACTGAACAATCTAAGTGAAAGAATGTAGTAACATATGTCTATTGTTTATTTAGTGATGTAATGTTTTTTTGATTTTTTCTATTTATCTAAATCTACTTATTGTTGTGTTATAATAAAAATTATAACTATAGTAGTAACTTAAGTTTTATCCAAATCACATAAAAAAAATATTAATATTGTTCAATACTGTACCTATTATGCAATGACTTAATATTCTGCACACTATAAAAAAATTGATAAGTAAAATAAAATTACAGTGAAAGCCACAAAGGTAGCTTGAACTTTGGTAGTAAGTAGCATGTATAATTGGAATATATGGTTGATTAGTTTAGTATTGTAGTAAGAATAAGAATGGTAAGTATAAAGCAGAGGGTATAAGTGGAATAGTACAATAATGATCATAATAGTAACTGTATTGCCAGTGTGTCTAGTTGCTTTTGTAGATGTTATCATTGCAACTGTAAAGAAAATGAGAATTATGAGAATGAGTTTTACAGATAAAAATTATTATCTGTAAAACTATACTTATTCTATAATGACTTGATATCCTGTATGCTACAAATAAATCTTAATTAACTAAAATGATAGTGAACAATAGTATTGATAAAATTACTGTTACCATAAATGTAGCTCTAAAATTGTTGAAAAAATATATAATTTGAATATGTGGTTGTATAATAAATGTAGTTGGTATTGTAGTAAGAATAAAAATAGTAAGTATAGCAAGAAGAACAATAACAAGTGCAATAGTAACAATAATAATCATAATATTACCTGTAGGGGATTGCTCTGGCTATATATACTGCTGTTAAATTAATGAAATAGTTGACAACTAATATCCCGAAAACAAAGGCAAGAATATTAAGAATCAAGACAACTCGAGTATTATATTGAGCCCCTTTCATATTGCCGTGTGTCTCAGCATGACGAGCCTATATAGATATTTACACACACAAACAGAAGGTGAGTAATCCTAGTTTAATAACTTAAGTATTGGTCCTCACTTCAAACCAGCTGTACCCATTTCTTTGCAGGTATTTTCTTTTTTCCGGACTTGCAAAAAATATCTATAATGTAATATCTACATTGTATAAACAACAATAGTATATATTAATAATGTATGTATCACAATAATGTTACAATGTTACAATTGTATGTAGTAAAAACATGTAATATATCATGTATATATCTGACACCGTATTGTTCTTTTTTATTTCTACAGTACTACTTCTATATTTTTTCTCACATTCTCAAACAAGGATTTTCTTTGAGCTGTTTAGTATCAATAGTGACTATAACTTCCCTCCTGTATAACATAATGATAACTAATATAAAAGGCTGATATAGCAGTAATTATACACATTAATCATTTTTTATTATATTCTTTCTCCCTTACACAATATATATCTATATATGACTTCTATCACTCAGTGATGCTTGTCTCTCTCAACTAGACGTATCAAATTGGTTCTCTCCAAAGAAAGTTAGTCACAATGATTGTTAAGTTTGTCACAATGATTGTTAAGTTAGTCACAATGATTGTTAAACTAGTTACAATGATTGTTAAATATAATTAAATTACAATTGAATTGAATGATGTCACTAACAAAATAATTAAAGTCAATTTTATTGAACTATTCTTGACAAGAAGAGCAATAGTAAAACTGAAGTATTATAATGTCTCTTATCTAGCTATAGTCTGAGTTGTTCAAAATGGTAGATGTAACGTAAGAATTATGCGACTATGAAAAAGAGGAGACTAGTAAATATTAAAAAGAATATATATCATGACTATCATATTATTATAAATTATTAAACACAAATTAATTGAAATATTAAACACATACACATATTATAGAAGTGATATTATAGCAGTTATTATATAATTAAAGTAGGTGTAAATTGATTTTAGCTAGACTTTTCAAGTCTTACTAATTCTAGGGAGATGCTACAAGTAAAACAGTTCAGTTAACTGAAGGTACTACATCAATGATAGAGATTGTTGTTACTGTTGAAGAAGGTCACTCTCAACTAAAAACTTACACAATATCTATACAATGTTTATCATCTAGTGATGCTTGCCTCTCTTAAATAAAAATAAAAAAAAGTATAGTATAACAAGTATAGTATATAATAAAAAAAAATAAAAAAAAAATGTTATAAAGTGTAGTATATAGTATAGGTAAAAGTATAGTATAAGTATAGTATTTAATTTAAAAATAATTATTATTATTTTTTGTAAGAACCAATAAAATTTTAGTAGGAGGGACTAGTATTTTTAACGGAAATAGTGATCTGTTATCTTGTTTTTATCAACTAGACTAAGTCTGAGTTGTTCAAAATGGCAGATGTAATGCAAGAATTATGTGACTATGAGAAGAGAAGACTAGAGAATATTAAAAAAAATATTGAAATCATGAAAAGTTTAGGTAACAAACTATTACAAGGTAAATAAAAGTGATAAATATTGTGTGTAGGTTTAGATGTTAAGTCCCAAAAGAAGAGTAGAGCTGGAAAAAAAAGGAGAAGAAGGAGACGATATAGTAATAGTAGTAATAGTAGCAGTGATAGTGGAGATGAATGGACACCTGCTATAGAGACTAGTGTGATGAAGAAAAAAAAACAAATGATGTCACAAAAGGTAATAAATATGTAAATTAAGAATGGATTAATTTTGGTGTTTAATTTTAGTAGTTGAGAATGTAGTGAAAGAATCTCTGTGTAATATAAGAGAACATGTGGTAAGTATTTGATGTAAATGTAATGTTGGTTGACTGTCCCTATCAATGTTAGGATCACCAACATACAAAAGTCTTGAAGCAGCAAAAAGCACAGCGGAAGAAATATTACAAACCTGTAAAGGGGGAGGAGCCTTCATTTGAGAGCCTTGATTGCAAGTTGTCTAATGAGTTTTTTTTGGAGTTATTGGAGGTGATGATAATGAAGAATATAAAGACTTTGAAGGATTTGATATTGAAGATGTGTAAGTTAGATTATATCAGTATTGATGATGTTTTCTTAATACAGTGGTGATGTACCTCAGTGTCCAGTTAGTGAACGATATCCTAAGAGATTAAGTCATCAAAAAGAATACAGAGAAGATGAACTTTCTGATGAGATGAATATCTCTGTAAGTTCAGTATCAATATGGTTACTTCTACAACTTTTGTTACTAGTTTGTGATGACTGTGAGGAATTTCATCATGGTGACTGTCCTGTTCATGGACCATTACTAACTCTAGATCCTTCTAGCGGTCATGATGAAGCATCTCTACAATACACTACTGTATTTGTTCCATCTGAATTAACTGTTAAACCTTCTAAGATAGCCAATGCTGGTGTTGGTGTTTTTTTGCTACACAGTTTATACCCTCGTAGAGTTAGGTTTGACATGTCCTTATGAAGGAAGGAGAGTGTTAAAGAAGAGCTCACTGAAGGAGAAGATACTAGCTACATGTGGGAGGTACTGTATAGAATAATAAAAAGTATTAACTATTTTAATTCATTCAGGTAAAGCGCATTGGAGAGAGGTCATATTAGTTGATGGTCCATCAGATAATCAAAGTAATTGGTTACGATTTGTTAACTGCGCTCAATGTAGATGAACAGAATTTAGTTGCTTTTCAATATCATGGTAACATCTATTATCGTTCAAGAATTCTTCAAGCATATTTATCCCTGGTAGTGAACTCTATGTCAAAGTGGTATGGTGAACAATATGCAAGAGAACTTGGGATTACAGCTACTTTTGAAGAAAGTAAAGTAATTCTTTTGACAGAAATAAAATGTAATTTATCTATTTTTAGATGATTGTCAACTTTATAATTGCAAAAAATTGTGGAAGTAGTTTTGTTTTGAAAGGTAATTTTGATTTGCATCTTCGACATAATCCTAATTGTCTTGCTGCTAATCCTCAATGTTTTACTTGTCAAAAATGTCAAGAAAGTTTTTTGTGAATTGTATCAGTTACAAGACCACATTCGTAAACATGAGCAACTTGATGTAAAAAGGAACAAATCATAAGAAAGAACTCATTTCCAATGAATATAAACTGCTAATTGATAATCCAGATAATATGTGTGATCATTGTGGAAAGAAAATTTTCTTGTCAGTCATCATTGAGAACTCATCTTCATGGTAAATCTTACCAATGTCAGTACTGTGGAAAAGGATTTTATCAAAACAGTAATCTTAAAATTCATCTTCGTATTCACACTGTGATAAACCTTACAATGTCAGTACTGTGGAAAAGAATTTAGTTATAACATAGTTTCCAAAGACATCTTCATATACACACTGTAAACGAACCTTACCAATGTCAGTATTGTGGAAAAGGATTTTAGTACGAATAGTCATCTCAAAAATCATCTTCGTATACACACTGTAATAAACCTTACCAATGTCATACTGTGGAATAGGATTTAGTTGTAATGGTAGTCTCCAAACTCATCTTTGTATACACACTGTGATAAACCTTACCAATGTCAGTACTGTGGAAAAGCATTTAGTGTAATAGCAATCTCAAAGACATTTTCATATACACACTGGTAATAACCTCACCAATGTCAGTACTGTGGAATAGGATTTAGTCGTAATTGTAATCTCCAATTCATCTTCGTATACATACTGGTGATAAACCTTACCAATGTCAGTACTGTGAAAAAGGATTTAGTACGAATAGTGATCTCCGAAGACTATTCGTACACACTGGTGATAAACCTTACCAATGTCAGTACTGTGGAAAAGCATTTAGTTGTAATGGCAACCTCAAAAAACATATTCGTATACACACTGGTGATAAACCTTACCAATGTCAGTATTGTGGAAAAGGATTTAGTCAGAATAGTAATCTTCAAAGTCATCTTCGAATACACACTGGTGATAAACCTTACCAATGTCAGTACTGTGGAAAAGCATTTAGTTGTAATAGCAATCTCAAAAAACATGTTCGTATACACACTGGTGATAAACCTCACCAATGTCAGTATTGTGGAAAAGGATTTAGTACGAATAGTGATTTCCAAAGACATCTTCATATACACACTGGGTATAAACCTTAGTACGGTTTGAAAAGAATTTAGTCAGAATTATTGTTGCTATGTATTTTTCTAAAGTACTTAACTATTTTTGATAATAATTATTCATTATAAGTCACCATAGTAACAACACTAGAGAAACAACGGACATTGCAGATGTAGAGAAGTTACAATAGTTCCAGAGTGGTTAGTACCAAAGTTTTAGAGCACAGTAAACAGAATGAAGGTGATCACTGTAGCTACAGGAGTAAGTGAAGTCAAGTTAACATCTCTAACCAGTGATAGCAGTTCTTATATAATTAAAGTAGGTGTAAATTGTTTCTAGCTAGACATTTCAAGACTTACCAATTCTAGGGGAGATGCTACAAGTAAACAGTTCAGTTAACTGAAGGTACTACATCAATGATAGAGATTGTTGTCCCACTGCTGAAGATGGTCACTCAACTAAACTTACACAATATCTATACAATGTTTTATCATCTAGTGATGCTTGCCTCTCTTAAATAAAAAATAAAAAGAAAAGTATAGTATAACAAGTATAGTATATACTAAAAAATAAAAAAAGTAAAATAAATGTTATAAAGTGTAGTATATAGTGTAGGTAAAAGTATAGCAATGTCAGTATGTGGAAAAGCGTTTAGTTGTAAAAAGCAATCTCAAAAGACATTTTCGTATACACACAGGTAATAAACCTTACCAATGTCAGTACTGTGGAATAGGATTTAGTCAGAATGGTAATCTTCAAAGTCATCTTCGTATACACACTAGTGATAAAACCTTACCAATGTCAGTACTGTGAAAAAAGCATTTAGCTGTAATGCATCTTCCAACTCTCTTTGTACACACACTGGTGATAAACCTTACCAATGTCTGTACTGTGGAAAAAGGATTTAGTAAGAATAGTTATATCCATAAGCCATATTCGTATACACACTGGTGATAAAACCTTACCAATGTCAGTACTGTGGAAAAGCATTTAGTTGTATAGCAATCTCAAAGACATTTTCATATACACACTGGTAATAAACCTCACCAAATGTCAGTACTGTGGAATAGGATTTAGTCAGAATGGTAATCTTCAAAGTCATCTTCGAATACACACTGTGATAAAACCTTACCAATGTCAGTACTGTGAAAAAAGCATTTGGCTGTAATGGCAATCTCAAAAGACATTTTCGTATACACACTGGTGATAAACACCAATGTCAGTACTGTGGAAAAGGATGTAGTACGAATAGTGATCTCCAAAGACATCTTTGTATACACATGGTGGTGAAAAGTTAGTACTTTAAAATAATTTAGTCAGAATTATTGTTGCCAACTTATCTTTGTATTTGTCTAAAGTAATTAACTATTTTTGATAATAATATTCATTGTCACTTTATTAAGTAAACCATAGTAACAACACTAGAGAAACAAATGGACTTTGCAGATCTAGAGAAGTTAAAGTAGTTCCAGGGTGGTTAGTCCCAAAGTTTCAGAGTACAGTAACAGAATGAACTGCACTGTAGCTAGTGTAGGAGTGAAGTGAAGTTAACATCTCTAACCAGTGATAGTAGTTCTTATAACCATTAAAGTAGGTGTAAATTGTTTCTAGCTAGACTTTCAAGTCTTACTATTCTAGGGAGATGCTACAAGTAAAACAGTTCAGTTAACTGAAGGTACTACATCAATGATAGAGATTGTTGTCACTGCTGAAGATGGTCACTCAACTAAAAACTTACACAATATCTATACAATGTTTGATCATCTAGTGATGCTTGCCTCTCTTAAATAAAAATAAAAGTAAAAGTAGTATAACAAGTATAGTATAGACTAAAAAATAAAAAAAAGTAAAAAAAATGTTATAAATTATAGTATATAGTATAGGTAAAAAGTATAAGTATTTAATTTAAAAATAATTATTATTTTTGGTAGAACCAATCAAATTTTAGTAGGAGGGACTAGTATTTTTAACGGAAATAGTGATCTTTTATCTTGTTTCATCAACTAGAGTAAGTCTGAGTTGTTCAAAAATGGCAGATGTAATGCAAGAATTATGTGACTATGAGAAGAGAAGACTAGAATATTAAAAAAAATATTGAAATCATGAAAAGTTTAGGTAAAAACTATTACAAGGTAAATAAAAGTGATAAATATTGTGTGTAGGTTTAGATGTTAAGTCCTAAAAGAAGAGTAGAGCTGGAAAAAAAGGAGAAGAAGGAGAGGATATAGTAATTGTAGTAATAGTAGCAGTGATAGTGGAGATGAATCGGGGACACCTGCTATAGAGACTTGTGTGATGAAGAAAAAAAACAAATGATGTCACAAAAGGTAATAAATATGTAAATTAAGAATGGATTAATTTTGGTGTTAATTTTAGTAGTTGAGAATGCAGTGAAAGGTTTTCTTTGTAATATAACAGAACATGTGGTAAGTATTTGATGTAAATGTAATGTTTGACTGTCCCTATCAATGTTAGTCACCAACATGTAAGAAGTCTTGAAGCAGCAAAAAGCACAGCGGAAAGAAATATTACAAACCTGTAAAGGGGAGGAGCCTTCATTTGAGAGCCTTGATTGCAAGTTGTCTAATGATTTTTTTTGAGTTATTTGGAGATGATGATAATGAAGAATATAAAGACTTTTGAAGGATTTGATATTGAAGATGGTAAGTTAGATTATATCAGTATTGATGTTTGTTTTTCTTAATACAGTGGTGATGTACTCGGTTCCAGTTAGTGAACGATATCCTAAGAGATTAAGTCATCAAAAAGAAACAGAGAAGATGAACCTTCTGATGAAGATGAATATCTCTGTAAGTTCAGTATCAATATGGTTACTTCTACAACTTTGTTACTAGTTTGTGATGGACTGTGAGAATTTCATTCATGGTGACTGTCCTGTTCATGGACCCTTACTTACTAAAACTTCAGATCTTCGACATAATCCTAATTGTCTTGCTGCTAATCCTCGATGTTTTACTTGTCAAAATTGTCAAGAAAGTTTTTGTGAATTGTATCAGTTACAAGACCACATTCGTAAACATGAGCAACTTGATATAAAAGGAACAAAATCATAAGAAAGAACTAGTTTCCAATGATAAACTGCTAATTGATAATCCAGATAACGTGTGTGATCATTGTGGAAAGAAATTTTCTTGTCAGTCATCATTGAGAACTCATCTTCGTGGTAAATCTTACCAATGTCAGTACTGTGGAAAAAGGATTTTATCAAAACAAGTAATCTTAGGAAAAATCATCTTCGTATTCACACCTGGTGATAAACCTTACCAATGTCAGTACTGTGGAAAAGGATTTAGTTATAACAATAGTTTCCAAAGTCATCTTCGTATACACACTGTTTTAAATAAACCTTACCAATGTCAGTATTGTGGAAAAGGATTTAGTACGAATAGTCATCTCAAAATTCATCTTCGTATGCACACTGGTAATAAACCTCACAAATGTCAGTTCTGTGGAGTAGGATTTAGTCATAATTGTAATCTCCAAACTCATCTTCGTATACACACTGGTGATAAACCTTACCAATGTCAGTACTGTGAAAAAAGATTTAGTACGAATAGTGATCTCCGAAGACATATTCGTATACACACTGGTGATAAACCTTACCGTTGTCAGTACTGTGGAAAAGCATTTAGTTGTAATAGCAATCTCAAAAGACATTTTCGTATACACACTGGTGATAAACCTTACAATGTCAGTACTGTGGAAAAGGATTTAATCAGAATGGTATTCTTCAAAGTCATCTTCGAATACACACTGGTGATTAACCTTACCAATGTCAGTACTGTGGAAAAGGATTTAGTCAGAATAGTGATCTCCAAGACATCTTTGTATACACACTGGTGATAAACCTTAATACTGTTAAAAATATTTTAGTCAGAATTATTGTTGCAACTTATCTTTGTATTTGTCTAAAATAATTAACTATTTTTGATAATAATTATTCATTGTCACTTTATTAAGTTACCATAGTAACAACACTAGAGAAACAACGGATATTGCAGATCTAGAGAAGTTAAAATAGTTCCAGGATGGTTAGTCCCAAAGTTTCAGAGCACAGTAACAAAATGAACTGTCACTGTAGCTAGTGTAGGAGTGAAATAAAGTTAACATCTCTAACCAGTGATAGTAGTTCTTATACCATTAAAGTAGGTGTAAATTGTTTCTAGCTAGACTTTCAAGACTTACTAATTCTAGGAGATGCTACAAGTAAAACAGTTCAGTTAACTGAAGGTACTACATCAATGATAGAGATGTGTTGTCACTGTTGAAGATGGTCACTCAACTAAAACTTACACAATATCTATACAATGTTTATCACTTAATGATTCTTGCCTTTCTTAACAAACTGAAATAAAAGTAAAAACAAAAGAGGACAAAGTATAAAGACAATAGAATTATCTCAAGATGTAGAGGATGACATTCAAAATGATAGATAATGTAGTAGATAATGAAGAATTAGAGAACTGTCATCAGATTTATCACCTGAACATGATGACAAACAACTCATGGAGGATCATAGTGATAATCTTCCTGAAAATGTAGTCAGTGTAGTTGAGGAGAGTCAAGAAGAAAAAAGATGATGTTTGTTTGCTAAAAAAAACAAAATGAAGATACTGCTATGTCTTCTAAAAAAAGATATTTAGCTCGTAAGAGAGCAAAACTATTACAACTTACAATTTCAACAGATGCTGATTAAACCTCTTAATTTTTAACTGAAAATTAATTAGGCAGTGCCTATAGGTCCTGTAACCGGACACGTAATTCAAACTATTAGTCCGGTTATTGAAACCACACCCAATACCGTGGGCGTACATATATTAATAAAATTAAGAATGATAATAATAATAATAATAACATAGTTGGTATAGAATTTATAGATAATAAATATGAATAGATGAATATAGATAACAAAAAAATATAGTAATAAATAATCAAGTATAAAATTACCAATAAAACCAAAACCTTGTCTTTGTAGAAGACTTTCAATGGACACAATTGAAATGATATCAGGTTAAATAAGAGTCACATATTAGCATTATGACTCATCATTGATTGGCTTTAATCATAGAGCACAATACTAAACAGAATTACTTCTTAAAATGTCAATAACTACTTGAACATTGATCAATGTGTCATGAGAAAAGGACTTGTGACAACTTACAATTCATACATTCTAATACAAAACAAAAATTATATATGTTTCTGGTTGAACTTCAACATCTTGTTAATAAGGAGACCATTCCACTATATCCAGTCTAGAGATTTAAAGTGTAATGTTTGTGATTTAAACTATCATAACTATATAGTATAGTTTTTAAATAATCCAAAGTAAAGTATATGGGTGATTAAGACCATCTTGATTGCTATCAGTCCCATGTCTAGTCTATATTGATATAATTATTAACATTGTAATATGTTATATTTTGTGTGCTATTTGTTATCATAGTCAGTATAGTCATATTTACTTGTTCAAAGTGAAGTTGGCTAATACCACCTTGATCAATAGTTCTATATCCAGGCTATAGAACATTGACATTGTACAATAAGACAACTATTAAATTAAAGATACTTTTTGACAAACTATATAAATAAATTAAATTAATAGTGCACTTGTAATAACAAGAGAGTGTAACAAAAAATCCACTACTCATATATGATCCAGAGTGAAGTATAGCTGCTCTTTTTCAAATAACATTATAGCTATACTCTCATTAATATAATCCCTTTTTATTAGATTCTATGTCTTCTAAAGCTGTATAAACATCATCTTCATTCAAATTTCCAGGATGTGACTTGGATGTTATTTAGTTGCATAATGTCTGGACAGGTACTTCATATGGTGTACTTTCCATAGAAATGCATGGAGTAGCTAAATCATATAAGTCTGAGATAAACACTAAAAGGATGGACTGCTAAAAATTTTTAGTAATGGCATTATTATAGCAAATATTACTATGGTAACATTTACCATAACAACAATTACATAACAGCAACATGCATATGTATCACTATAGCAATAATTAACATACTAATTATTGATATTTTTAAATAAATCTAAAATAGTTTTTTAAAGTAAATTACACATATTCACTTTAAATGCAAGAGTATCATCTAAATAATAATGATATTAGAATATTGAAGTTTTTAGACAAATGTTAACGAAGTATCTCTTATAGGATTTGTTATAGCAAACATTTGCTCACCATTATTTTGAGTATTTACTGTCATTTTGTCTGTACAATGATGTGATCTCCAAACGAAAAGTGTAACCAATATTATTATGGTCATAATAAGTATTACAAAAATAAGAGACAACACCCACAGTAACCCCTATTATTTTTCCTTTATTGTTAGTGTCTTTATCATTAGGTTGACCTGATGGTGCAGGTGTAGAAGAGTGTATAACAGTTTCAGTATTTGTATTATCAGACTGGTTAGTTGATATAGAACCTGTTGTATATTATGAAAAAGTCAATAAAGTTTTTTGTATCAAGTATAACAACAAACAAGTGACATGTGATGACCATTGACCAAACTAGGAAATATTAATTATTTGTTATTCTAAATAAAAAATTATTACTTATCAGCACTTTCAAATTAATAATCGACACCAGAACATCATCAAGTCACATAATGTATGAACAAATAAATTTATATGTAACTCACTTATACAGTGTGGCACATATTCACTCCATTGTCCTAATAAACAAATTATACTGAATACATCATTTAGTTTGTAGTCAGCACTATACAGAAAAATTACTGTAGTACCATTAATATAACAAGCATGAACAGGACTACGTGATCCATTATCTGGTATACCTGGGTCACTTCTATCAGGTACACATAAGGGAACAGATTTACTCCATTGTCCAGATGATAGACAAGATATAGATTATTCTCATTGTAGTGTATAGCCATTTATACAGTTGAATGTAAACTCTAGTCCTTCATGCAGTTAACAGTGGTGGGCTTAATGGCAATCTTCTAATATTAGTAGGAGTACCAGAATTATTACATAAATTCAAACAGGTTAGTACATTAATAGTCCATGATTTGTTATCTTGATATTATACCTTTTTGATATAGGATGATTACAGTGATATATATAATAAAATTGTCTTACAAGTTTTTTTGAGTTATTTGGAGATGATAATAATGAAGAATATGAAGACTTTGAAGGATTTGATATTGAAGATGTGTCCAGTTATAGTGAACGATATTCTAAGAAATTAAGTCAAAAAAGAATATAAAGAAGATGAACTTTCTGATGAAGATGAATATCTCTGTAAGTTCAGTATCAATATGGTTACTTCTACAACCTTTGTTACTAGTTTGTGAGGATTTTGAGGAATTTGGTGACTGTCCTGTTCATGGACCCTTACTAACTCTAGATCCTTCTAGTGGTCATGATGAAGCATCTTTACAATACACTACCTTGTTTGTTCCATCTGAATTAACTGTAAACCTTCTAAGATAGCCAATGCTGGCCTGGGTATTTTTGCTACACAATTTATACCTCGTGGAGTCAGGTTTGGTCTTATGAAGGAAGAAGAGCTCACTGAAGGAGAAGATACTAGCTACATGTGGGAGGTACTGTACTAAAATAATTAAAAAAGTATTATTATTTTAATTTATTCAGGTGAAGCATGTTGGAGAGAGGTCATATTATATTGATGGTCAATCAGATAATCAAAGTAATTGGTTACGATTTGTTAACTGTGCTCGCAATGTAGATGAACAGAATTTAATAGCTTTTCAGTATCATGGTAATATCTATTATCGCTCATTCAAGCATATCTATCCTG
Source organism: Gigantopelta aegis (assembly GCF_016097555.1). NCBI lineage: Eukaryota > Metazoa > Mollusca > Gastropoda > Neomphalida > Peltospiridae > Gigantopelta > Gigantopelta aegis. The sequence goes on from NW_024533121.1 coordinate 49,145, forward strand.
GTAGTGAACTCTATGTATGGTATGGTGAACAATATGCAAGAGAACTTGGGATTACAGCTAGTTTTGAAGAAAGTAAGGTAATTCTTTTGACAGAAATAAAAATGTATTATCTATTTTTAGATGATTGTCAACTTTATAATTGCAAAAACTGTGGAAGTAGTTTGTTTTGAAAGGTAATTTTGATTTGCATCTTCGACATAATCCTAATTGTCTTGCTGCTAATCCTCAATGTTTTACTTGTCAAAAATGTCAATAAAGTTTTTTTGTGAATTGCATCAGTTACAAGACCACATTCGTAAACATGAGCAACTTGATGTAAAAGCAAGGAATCATAAGAAAGAACTCATTTCCAATGATGAACTGCTAGTTGGGAATGCAGATAATATGTGTGATTATTGTGGAAAGAAGTTTTTTTGTCAGTCGTCATTGAGGACTCATCTTCATATACACACTGGTGATAATCCTTACCAATGTCATGATCAGTACTGTGGAAAAGGATTTAATCAAAGCTGTAAACTCCAAACTATTTTTGTATACACACTGGTGTTTTAAACCTTACCAATGTCAGTACTGTGGAAAAGGATTTAGCCAGAAAGGTAGTCTCCAAATTCATCTTCGTATACATACTGGTGATAAACCTTACCAATGTCAGCACTGTGGAAAAGGATTTAATGAAAGCTGTAGACTCCAAAATCATCTTTGTATACACACTGATGATAACCTTACCAATGTCAGTACTGTGGAAAAGCATTTAGTTGTAATAGCAATCTCAAAAAACATATTCGTATACACACTAGTAATAAACCTTACCAATGTCAGTACTGTGGAAAAGGATTTAGTAGTCGGAATAGTGATTTCAAAGACACCTTCGTATACACACTGGTGATAAACCTTAGTACTGTTGAAAAAATTTAGTCAGAATTATTGTTGCCAACTTATCTTTGTATTTGTCTAAAGTAATTAACTATTTTTGATAATAATTATTTCATTATCACTTTATTCAGTTACCATAGTAACAACACTAAAGAAACAACGGACATTGCAGATCTAGAGAAGTTAAAATAGTTCCAGGGTGGTTAGTACCAAAGTTTCAGAGCACAGTAGCAGAATGAAGTGTCACTGTAGCTACTGGAGTAAGTGAAGTCAAGTTAACATCTCTAACCAGTGATAGTAGTTCTTATACCATAAAAGTAGGTGTAAATTGTTTCTAGCTAGACTTCTCAAGTCTTACTAATTCTAGGGAGATGCTACAAGTAAAACAGTTCAGTTAACTGAAGGTACTACATCATTGATAGAGATTGTTGTCACTGCTGAAGATGGTCTCTCAACAAAACTTACACAATATCTATACAATGTTTATCATCTAGTGATGCTTGCCTCTCTTAAATAAAAATAAAAATAAAAGTATAGTATAACAAGTATAGTATATACTATAAAATTAAAAAAGCTAAAAAAATGTTATAAAGTATAGTATATAGTATTGGTAAAAGTATAGTATAAGTATAGTATTTAATTTAAAAATAATTGCTATTATTTTTGGTAAGAACCAACTAAATTTTAGTAGGAGGGACTAGTATTTTTAACGGAAATAGTGATCTGTTATCTTGTTTATCAACTAGACTAAGTCTGAGTTGTTCAAAATGGCAGATGTAATGCATGAACTTTGTGACTATGAGAAGAGAAGACTAGAGATATTAAAAAAAATATTGAAATCATGAAAAGTTTAGGTAACAAACTATTACAAGGTAAATAAAAGTGATAAATGTTGTGTGTAGGCTTAGATGTTAAGTCCCAAAAGAAGAGTAGAGTTAGAAAAAAAAAGGAGAAGAAGGAGACGATATAGTAATTGTAGTAATAGTAGCAGTGATAGTGGAGATGAATGGATACCTGCTCTAGAGACTTGTGTGATGAAGAAAAAAACAAATGATGTCACAAAAGGTAATAAATATGTAAATTAAGAATGGATTAATTTTGGTGTTTAATTTAGTAGTTGAGAATGCAGTGAAAGTTCTCTGTGTAATATAAGAGAACATGTGGTAAGTATTTGATGTAACTATAATGTTTGATTGTCCCTATCAATGTTAGGATCACCAACATACAAAAGTCTTGAAGCAGCAAAAAGCACAGCAGAAAGAATATTACAAACCTGTAAAGGGGGAAGAGCCTTCATTTGAGAGCCTTGATTGCAAGTTGTCTAATGATTTTTTTGAGTTATTTGGAGATGATAATAATGAAGAATATAAAGACTTTGAAGGATTTGATATTGAAGATGTGTAAGTTAGATTATACCAGTATTGCTGATGTTTTTTTCTTAATACAGTGGTGATGTACCTCAAAGTCCAGTTAGTAAACAATATCCTAAGAGATTAAGTCATCAAAAAGAATACAGAGAAGATGAAGATATCTGATGAAGATGAATATCTCTGTAAGTTCAGTATTAATATGGTTACTTCTACAACCTTTGTTACTTGTTTGTGGAGACTGTGAGGAATTTCATCATGGTGACTGTCCTGTTCATGGACCCTTACTAACTCTAGATCCTTCTAGTGGTCATGATGAAGCATCTCTACAGTACACTACTGTATTTGTTCCATCTGAATTAACTGTTAAACCTTCTAAGATAGCCAATGCTGGTCTGGTGGTGTTTTTGCTACACAGTTTATACCTCGTAGAGTTAGGTTTGGTCCTTATGAAGGAAGGAGAGTGTTAAAAGAAGAGCTCACAGAAGGAGAAGATACTAGCTACATGTGGGAGGTACTTTAATAGAATAATAAAAAGTATTAACTATTTTAATTCATTCAGGCAAAGCGCATTGGAGAGAAGTCATATTATGTTGATGGTCAATCAGATAATCAAAGTAATTGGTTACGATTTGTTAACTGTGCTCGCAATGTAGATGAACAGAATTTAATTGCTTTTCAGTATCATGGTAACATCTATTATCGTTCATTCAAGCATATCTATCCTGGTAATGAACTCTATGTATGGTTTGGTGAACAATATGCAAGAGAACTTGGGATTACAGCTAGTTTTGAAGAAAGTAAGGTAATTCTTTTGACAGAAATAAAATGTATTATCTATTTTTAGATGATTGTCAACTTTATAATTGCAAAAACTGTGGAAGTAGTTTTGTTTTGAAAGTAATTTTGATTTGCATCTTCGACATAATCCTAATTGTCTTGCTGCTAATCCTCAATGTTTTACATGTCAAAAATGTCAAGAAAGTTTTTGTGAATTGTATCAGAATTTACAAGACCACATTCGTAATCATGAGCAACTTGATGTAAAAGGAACAAAATCATAAGAAAGAACTCATTTCCAATGATAAACTGCTAATTGATAATCCAGATAATATGTGTAATCATTGTGGAAAGAAATTTTCTTGTCAGTCATCATTGAGAACTCATCTTCGTGGTAAATCTTACCCTGTGAAAATTAGTCAGTACTGTGATACCACACTTAAATAAAAAAGGATTTTATCAAAACAGTAATCTTAAAATTCATCTTCGTATTCACACTGGTGAATAAACCTTACCAATGTCAGTACTGTGGAAAAGGATTTAGTTATAACAATAGTTTCCAAAGACATCTTCGTATACACAATGTAAATAAACCTTACCAATGTCAGTATTGTGGAAAAGGATTTAGTACGAATAGTCATCTCAAAATTCATCTTCGTATGCACACTGGTAATAAACCTCACCAATGTCAGTACTTGGAAAAGGATTTAGTCATAATGGTCATCTCCAAACTCATCTTTGTATACACACTGGTGATAAACCTTACCAATGTCAGTACTGTGGAAAAGCATTTAGTTGTAATAGCAATCTCAAAAGACATATTCGTATACACACTGGTGATAAACCTTACCAATGTCAGTACTGTGGAAAAGGATTTAGTCAGAATGGTAATCTTCAAAGTCATCTTTGTATACACACTGGTGATAAACCTTAGTACTGTTAAAAATAATTTAGTCAGAATTATTGTTGCCAACTTATCTTTGTATTTGTCTAAAGTAATTAACTATTTTTGATAATAATTATTCATTGTCACTTTATTAAGTAACCATAGTAACAACACTAGAGAAACAATGGACTTTGCAGATCTAGAGAAGTTAAAGTAGTTCCAGGGTGGTTAGTCCCAAAGTTTCAGAGCACAGTAACAGAATGAACTGTCGCTGTAGCTAGTGTAGGAGTGTGAAGTGAAGTTAACATCTCTAACCAGTGATAGTAGTTCTTATACCATTAAAGTAGGTGTAAATTGTTTCTAGCTAGACTTTTCAAGTCTTACTAATTCTAGGGAGATGCTACAAGTAAAACAGTTCAGTTAACTGAAGGTACTACATCAATGATAGAGATTGTTGTCACTGCTGAAGATGGTCACTCAACTAAAACTTACACAATATCTATACAATGTTTATCATCTAGTGATGCTTGCCTCTCTTAAATAAAAATAAAAATAAAAGTATAGTATAACAAGTATAGTATATAATAAAAAATTAAAAAAGTAAAAAAATGTTATAAATTAAGTATATAGTATAGGTAAAAGTATAGTATTTAATTTAAAAATAATTATTATTTTTGGTAAGAACCAATCAAATTTTAGTAGGGAGGGACTAGTATTTTTAACGGAAATAGTGATCTGTTATCTTGTTTATCAACTAGACTAAGTCTGAATTGTTCAAAATGGCAGATGTAATGCAAGAATTATGTGACTATGAGAAGAGAAGACTAGAGAATATTAAAAAAAAATATTGAAATCATGAAAAGTTTAGGTAAAAAACTATTACGTAAAAACTATTAGTTCCGGTTATTGAAAAAACCACACCCAATACCGTGGGCGTACATATATTAATAAAATTAAGAATGATAATAATAATAATAATAACATAGTTGGTATAGAATCTATAGATAATAAATATGAATAGATGAATATAGATAACCAAAAAACATAGTAATCAATAATCAAGTATAAAATTACCAATAAAACCAAAAACTTGTCATTTTTGTAGAAGACTTTCAATGGACACAATTGAAATGATATCAGGTTAAACAAGAGTCACATATTAACATTATGACTCATCATTGATTGGCTTTAATCATAGAGCACAATACTAAACAGAAATTACTTCTTAAAATGTCAATAACTACTTGAGCATTGATCAATGTGTCATTAGAAAAGGACTTGTGACAACTTACAATTCATACATTCTAATACAAACACAAATTATATATTTGTTTCTGGTTGAACTTCAACATCTTTGTTAATAAGGAGACCATTCCACTATATCCAGTCTAGAGATTCAAAGTGTAATGTTTGTGATTTAAACTATCATAACTATATAGTATAGTTTTAAATAATCCAAAGTAAAGTATATGGGTGATTAAGACCATCTTGATTGATATCAGTCCCATGTCTAGTCTATATTGATATAATTATTAACATTGTAATATGTTACATTTTGTGTGCTATATGTTATTTTTAAACTATCATAGTCAGTATAGTCATATTTACTTGTTCCAAAGTGAAGTTGGCTAATACCACCTTGATCAATAGTTCTATATCCAGGCTATAGAACATTGACATTGTACAATAAGACAACTATTAAATTAAAGATACTTTTTGACAAACTATATAAATAAAACTAAATTAATAGTGCACTTGTAATAACAAGAGAGTGCAACAAATCCACTACTCATATATGATCCAGAGTGAGTATAGCTGCTCTCTTTCAATAACATTATAGCTATACTCTCATTAATATAATCCCCTTTTTATTAGATTCTATGTCTTCTAAAGCTGTATAAACATCATCTTCATTCAAATTTCCAGGATGTGACTTGGATGTTATTTAGTTGCATAATGTCTGGACAGGTACTTCATATGGTGTACTTTCCATAGAAATGTATGGAGTAGCTAAATCATATAAGTCTGAGATAAACACTAAAAAGGATGGACTGCTAAAAATTTTTAGTAATGGCATTATTATAGCAAATATTACTATGGTAACATTTACCATAACAACAATTACATAACAGCAACATGCAATATGTATCACTATAGCAATAATTAACATACTAATTATTGATATTTTTTAGATAAATCTAAAATAGTTTTTTTAAAGTAAATTACACATATTCACTTTAAATGCAAGAGTATCATCTAAATAATAATGATATTAAAATATTGAAGTTTTAGACAAATGTTAACAAAGTATCTCTTATAGGATTTGTTATAGCAAACATTTGCTCACCCTATTTTGAGTATTTACTGTCATTTTGTCTGTACAATGATGTGATCTCCAAACGAAAAGTGTAACCAATATTATTATGATAGTATTACAAAAATAAGAGACACACCCACATTAACCCCATTATTTTTCCTTTATTGTTAGTGTCTTTATCATTAGGTTGACCTGATGGTGCAGGTGTAGAAGAGGATATAACAATTTCAGTATTTGTATTATCAGACTGGTTAGTTGATATAGAACCTGTAGTATATTATGGAAAGGTTAATAAAGTTTTTTTGTATCAAGTATAACAACAAACAAGTGACATTAGATGACCAATTGACCAAACTAGGAAACATTAATTTATTTTTTAGTCTAAATAAAAAAAATTATTACTTATCAACACTTTCAAATTAATAATCAACACCAGAACGTCATCAAGTCACATAATGTATGAACAAATAAATTTATATGTAACTCACTTATACAGTGTAGCACATTTTCACTCCATTGTCCTAACAAACAAATTATACTGGATACATCATTTAGTTTGTACTATACAGAAAAATCACTGTAGTACCATTAATATAACGAGCATGAACAGGACTATGTGATCCATGATCTGGTATACCTGGCTCACTACTGTCAGGAACACATAAGGGAACAGATTTTCTCCATTGTCCAGATGATAGACAAAATATAGATTATTCTCATTGTAGTGTATAGCCAATTATACAGTTAGTTAACAGTGGTGGCTTAATGGTAATCTTCTACTATTAGTAGGAATACCAGAATTATTACATAAATTCAAACAGGTTAGTACATTAATAGTCCATGTTTTGTTATCTTGATATTATTACCTTTTTGATAATAGAATGATTACAATGATATATAATGACAGATGCCAATGTGTAAGAACTTCCTTCAATATATCTATTCATTGGAGTGATCTGATTTGAACAAGTCACTAATGTACACATTGGTAGTTTGTTGTCCTAATTATTGTCTGCTTGACATGTAATATTAGCACTTCCTGATAGTTCATAGCCTATATTACATAGGAATGACACAACAGTACCATATTTATAGTTACTTGGTAATGCAGAGCCATTACCTGGCACTCCAAGTGTGGCATGGTATTGTTATAATTAATACTTTAATGTAATTTTATATTAACTTATAACTCATAAAATAACAATAGCAAATTAACTGATTGATGACAAATACATGTGTACAATTCTAACATTACTGTGTAACATTCATGAGATGACTCAATAGTTAACAGCACATACTTGTTGTCTCATTTATAGATTATAACTGATATAATTTTGTTATGATTTTAGTGTAGTAAATAGTATCTTAACAATCGTTTTTAAAAAAGCATATTAAAAATCTAAGTATTTTATTATGCAAGAGCACTAAAAGTTGCACTTAGAGCAAAAGCATTCATTATAGCACAAATGTGACTAATAGTAACAGCAGTTGCTACTATTATTATATTTGTAGTAACTCCTTCTACCTTAGGTATTTCACTGAATTGAATGTCTTTAATCTCTGAACAACAATGGCAGATAACAATATATTTATATACACAGAAATATCTCAATGACGTCACAAATTATTCCAAATAATTACAATGCATATATAACACAACATAATAAGTCTAAATATACTACAATATTGAGCCTAGTTTACAATAAACAACAATATTAAGGAAACACATTAATAATATATATTTTCCAAACGCGTAGTAGCAGCATAAGCTGAACATTCAGTCATTGGTATGTCAGTAGTACTAACTACTTGTCTATCATAATCTGTGTTTTTTTCAGTCAAAGTATTCTCATCCATTGGTTCTGAGGCTTCGTTTCTATAACAATTGAATATAAACATTTCTAGAACAATGTTGCAAACTTACAATGTGGTAGGTGTTTCATAACATGGACCTGTAGTGATAGCAATATTTTCTTTTTGTCTGCAAAAAATGTAATTGTTATGTTTTGAAAATATTAGATTTATTACCTTAATTTATACCTTTTTGATTTTTTCTTATATACAATGACAACAGTCAACACCAAAGTTATAATCACAATACTAGCAATACTTAGTATCAAAGCTGAACTAAAACCCATAATTGTTAATCTAGTATCAGAGAAAATGTTCTCTGTTACAATAGTTTCTGGAAGTGACACTAAAATTTTTAATAATTTTAATAATGTCATATATATTCACTTATTATACCTGTAGTAGTGTTCATCACTATTGATGTGAAGATACTGGTTAATAAAACAGTATCTTTAAGAAAATTATTTAGGCAAAGACACCATTTTTATTGAGCATTTTTTTACATCTTTCCTATTTCATTTTTGTACTATAAACATGTGAATGGACAGCTTAAACACACATATTGTAATATATAAAATGCATTTACATTTAATGAAAACTAGTGATTCAGAGCCATTATCTGGTACTCTTGGATCAATAATTACAGTAAGTAATGTTACAAATTGGTAGTGGCCCACAACAATTTTTCTTAGCTTACATGCAATAAAGAATTAGCTGATAGTATTACATGTGAAACTAATAGATGCTATAGCTACTAGTGTTTCACTGACCATTATTAGATATTCCAGGATCAGGACAGTCAATATCAAACATAATGGTATGTGACTACTCCATTGACCATTAGCTTGACATAGTGCTGTTTCATTACATTGAAGCTTATATCCAGTATCACATGAAAAAGTCATTGTATGTCCATTAAGTGGTGCCCCTTGATCACCACATTCTACTATGATACAATTTAAGGGTCTAGGCCATGATCCATTCAGTGGACAAGTTATGGTACTATTTCCTATAGGCATATATCCAATACTACAGTTATATTGTATCTCCATCAACTAGTGTGGCAATAGCATTTGTTACATTTTGGCACATTGCCACAGTCAAACGACTGCTAAGGAAAAAATAGCATAATAATACACAGGTTGTATATGCTAAATGTAAACATAACATTATTTTAATTACTAATTATGTATTATGAAATGAAAGTTTATTTAACTACATAAGTAGTAATGTATTAATAATCAAACAGTATTATGTTTTGTTTTTACTAGATCAAAGAAGTTTGCTACATACAATTTATATAGTCACAAATATTTACATATATTGGTATATAAAATCAACTAAGTGATACGTATTTTCAAGATGCCATTATTATATTTAACAATGTCAACAACTATATTTGTAAACACATTTTATTATTTACTAATAACAGACTCCGCATTTAATATTAGTAGACATTCATAAGTTAATTTAAGTGACAAATGTCTATACAGGTTGCATTTGCAAAAAGTAAACATAACATGGTTTAATTATTAATGTATTATAAATATAACTGCTTTTTACTGTTAAAGTTGTAGAAATGTGTTACTATTATAGTTTCCCATCTTGATCAAATTAAGTATTTACAATCAATTTGTATAAACGTATATTACTTAAATCAACAAATCATTATACACTTTCAAGTTGTCATTGTTATATTTTTATATTTGTATTTGTATTTGTACACATATTATCACTTACTAATTAAAACTTCAGCATGTAGTATTTGATCTTGTACATTACTTCCATTACTACAGTCTATTTTAATAGCAGACACATTGCCTGCTGTCCTGCATACTCCATTTTTTATTATTATAAAAAATTTCCTATTAATTGTATAGGGTTACTAGAGCATAAATAAACTCCAATGACACTTCCTTTACGAACTCCAGCAGGAGATGATAAATTAGGTCTTTCTGTCTGAAGATCTCTTTTTCTATATCGATTGTTTTTCTCTTTGTTCTCACCATTTAAAATAAAATTTGTATGATAATACGGTGTTATTATCCTACAATTAGAACAAACCATTCAAACATTTCAAATTGACAATTTAATATTACTTTTTTCATAAGATCCTCCTCCAATTGTTTTCCATATAGCAAAAGTAGCATAGTAAGTTTCTATTACTTAAATTATTATCATAATATCCAATTTTGTACTGATCTATGCTCCCTGAACAAGTTGCTGGTGCCTCAACATTCAGATACCAATAACCTCCAATGTTTGAAACAGTAGATCTGGATTTGCGTTTGTAATACTTTCCTACACTACATGTCTGACCTAGTAATAATTGTTAAGACAAATATATTATAATTCTAACACTTACTTAAACATTTGAAAGTAAAGCGCACACAAACAAAACAGTAGAGAGTAGGTTCATTTCGATTTTGGAATGAGATCCAATGAACGTTGAATTTATTTCAATTAAGCTATGAATGTATTTATCATAATAACATGAACGTGACTACTAATAAGTCATAGGTCGTATGAAAAACAAGACTTTATTCATTTCTTATTAACTAATTTTGACTCAAATAATAAAAAATGGAGACTATTCATATTGAGTTTAAAGGTATATCTTTGCATTTGCTATAACCTCAGATACAATAAGAAAATTTGATCTGTTTAGATATAGATCTTATTACAATATACTATAATACTATATATGGAAATTAATTGTGCAAAAGCATTATAACTAACACAAACCAAAGTAGACGATATTTTCCTCAGTACTGAATTTTAACAAATAACCAGTAAATTTGGCATTATTGGTTTTAATGTTTTGCTGAAATTTTTACATATTTGTTGTGGATGATGAGCCAAGATATTAGCAAGTTAAATCAAAGGCATACTGTTCCCTCTTCTGAAAGTGTGACATTATCAAATTTAGTTTTCTGATCTGAGACTCCATGTCTTTGTCTGTTGATTGCAACTTTTCATTGAGTTATCCTAATTCCTGTAAACCACAACAACAAATGCCAAATTGAAAAAAACTAACATATTAACTTCATTTACATACATGAACATTCCTTTTCTTAGCTTTTGTCAATAAGATAAGGTGGTGATGTTATTGTTGTAATATATACATTATTAATACAATTGTTGTTTATACAATGTATATATTACAATCCTTTTGTGATAATTGTAAAATTATCTTAAATATTTCATCCATAATATCACTGTCTTTATACCATTGTATTAATGTTGTAAATTTTCACATTGTGTATTTGTAATTAATTATATAAAACAAAAATCCAACAGTTTATATACATGAATAATATGACTATAATATACTAATGTAAAAAAACCTTTGAAATGACAAAAATTTATGTAATATAATCATATAACAACATATACTTAAAAATTTTGACAGCATGACTATTATATTATTACTAATTATTATATATAATAATTAATAATAATAATTTTTTATAATAATCATAGGTAATTTCTTGTATTGATGTTGCAGTAATAGACAGTCTGCATAATTAATACAAGATATAGATTACAACTTTAATGTTTCTTAGTAATTATATAATAAATCCAATTATAGTTGAAAATATTTCATTTACAATTTAGAAGAATTCAAGATGTAATAATGCATCTCTGATATTCTGTAACTGTAACATTAATAATAGCATTCCCTTAAAGTTTGACATGATTCATGATAGATAAGCAGAGCAGTCATAATTGTTTTGAACATGCATATAGAGCTAATTTGAGAAAATGTTATATTCATAAAGATATTTGACTATTATGAAGTTTAACTATAATCTCACATGTTTAATTAATTAAAGCCTGGTATAAGACCAGTAAAAACATGTGCTACAAGTGCATCCATTCTAACATCCAAGTATACTCTACAACAAAAAAAGTTGTTCATAATAAAGTTGATTAACAAGCTACATGACTGTTATAATGCACATGTAAATTCAGTATACACACATATGACATGATTACACAGATAACATTGTTTTAAATTAATTAGTCCAGGCTTGATACATGTGTAAAAGTTACAAATATGACAGCATATGATATATTCATTTATATATACTTTGACATAATAATGATATTATGTTATTTTTTTTGAGTATTAATTAAAAAAAGCACAAATATAAGTACAGGTTAAAAGTAATAATGTATACATTGTTGTTACAACATTGTTCAAATATTTACTGTGAACATTGGAAGAAATTTAACAATTACTCCACCCTAGTAATTTATGGCAAGATCAGTGACATATTTATATTGATTATATTAGATTTATATAATGAATTGAATATTGGTAGTTAACAATTAATAGAAAAACATGTATAAAAATGAGTGTAGAATGGGCAAGCATTGATTAAAGGATCAATGAAATTACAATTGTTAGCATAGCGACGTGAATAAAGAACTTCACAAAAGTCATTATTATGTTTTCCACATACACCATGTTCTAAAAAATTAATTAAATAAGTCAAAAAGTCTCCTGTATAATTGCAGCAATAATAACTTATTAAAGGGTCAATGATTTATGAACGCAGAACTGGCTGTATGCTAGAGCAGCAAGATCATTCACAGATGGAACACTGGATACATTACCAGCTAGTAGCGTTACATTACATTCTGTCGGGTAGTTGTCTAAAATAGAAGAACAAGACTGATGAAGCGTTAGTGATAAACTTCTTTTATTGTTAATATTTTGGTAAATGCTTTTGTGAATGAATTCAATTGGATCTTTGGTTGCGTTATCTTAAGCTTTGGATTGATACCTCCATTTGAGATAATAATCAGGAAAATGACAAGTAACAACAACAATTGCAAAATAAAGTTGCTATTTTTGATTTCCAGAAAACAAAATATGAAATTAATAAGTCTAGCTTACAGGAAGCCAGTTTTTGCTGAGTGTTTTTTAGAAAAACGATTATTATGTTAATTGATATATTCATTGGAGATCTTTCATATAAAGTAGTAATAACATGTTTCCTAAATTGCTAACTATACTCTAGTTAATTTGTTGGCGACACACAGTCTTTTAAGAAAAGTATACACTTTAGTATAATATGTCTGTAAAACTGGCCAGTCTGATATTGAGAATCAATCTTTATGATTGATGAAAATTTTTGACATCAAATTGCTTTATTTTAATCATTTATGCATGTCAGATACATATGCATTATGCATATTCGTGATTGGTTCGTTCATCAATATATGGTTATACAAAAAATGATTGTTTTTCATCATTATAGGATTTCCAATTGTTAGTAACAAAATTAGTTGATGCAATTTGAAGTAAATGTTTTAGTTACTAATATACTATGAAAATTGACTGTTTATAGGATCTTCTTTTGTCTAAGATTACAATTAAATTTTAATATTTGTTAAACATTCCATTCCATAAGACAATAGTTTTGTATGTTTACTTTTAGTTTCCACTAAATAATTTTGTTACATAAAAAGTATAAGTTATTAAATCAGCCAAATAGTTCTTATGGTGACATGTCAACTAAGAAATATTAGAATCAATACAGAAGGGGCCATCACCTGATTTGTTTGTTAACTTTCACCACGCAACTTTGTATTGTAAGTGGTTATAGTACTTGATCTGCATGAATATTTGTGCATCTTCTACCCAGGACATTCATGCACTTTAAATTGCTCAACTCAGAGATAATAGTGTCAACAGCAACAAAATGTTGCTGAGATTGCAAAAGTTCATCACTATAAACTTGTCTAGATAAAAGGCTACGAACATATATTTAAAAAAAAAAACTAGCCAAGATAGGAAAGTTGATCACTTTAAAAACCTATTTTTTGCTCAATCATTAATTTACTTTTGGACATATTATACATTTTGACACTTTTCACCAGTTGTAGCATTAAGTTGATATATCTAGAAATAATTGTTTATGTCATGATCATAAAACTGCTAGTATACAGTGGCACTATGATTGCATATCAAAATATGCAAACTTATAGCTTAGCTAAAGAATATAGTTTTAAAAACAGTATTGGAGCTATTAAATAAGCTAGCCCCCCCCTACTTTATATAAACTGATAGGCAGAGGAAGCTCAAGAAGTGAACTAGGTTTGCTGTCATGTATTGAGTATTGCAATGTTTACATAGAGGTTTTAAACTGTTATTATAATTGCTACATGGATCCATGCATAAGTTCTTTTCTGTATGTTTTGTTGTCCTTCTAAATTGGGAGATGAGAAGGCATCCTAACATAACATATCTGAAGCATAGGAAGAAATTTTCATACAGAAGTAAATAAACTTGTTAAAAAAATATTTTGAAAGAATTCAAAATGCTGCTTGAAAAAGCTTGAGATTTGAAAAATGAAACAACTAACGAAGTTATTTAGATATATGGTATAAACAACAGTTGAGCTAGCAATAATGAAATAACTGATACAACTGAAAACAATTGAAATATGAAAAACATTGCAATTATTATTAAATAGATACAATTAATTTCATATCAAAAATAAACATAAAAATAATGAAAGAAATACAGGTGCTATAAGCTATGGCATTGGGTACAAGTAAAGTAAAGTAATTTCACAATACAATATTTCTAAGTCTGTCTTTTTTTTTTGATTATATTAGATTCCCAACAACTGATACATTGATTGAATATTGATGTAGTAATCACAACCAGTTAATTAATGTCACCATAAAAAGGATCTCAAATGAATATAGATGAATTTCTGAAATGGAAAGAGGACTATGAAATTAAATTAGCTTCTTATCTTCATTTATATTACAATCTTCTCTATAGCAATAAATGAGTTATGACTATTATTACTGCAATAGGAACTGGTAAAACATTTTAAAAAAGGAGAGCACTCTAACTTCAAGATACTTTCAAACTATGTTTTGCATTGTGCTGCCTACATGAGAAACAAAGAGATGCATATCTAAGAAGTTGATATAGATATGTGTGATTACAATATACCTGATGATCGCTCAGCTAGCACAATGTTGTCTTCCTAATACTATATTTTAATATAAACATAACTCCTCTCTCTTAAGTTAAACCTTAAAAAGGAACATTTTTATGTGCTATTTGCATTTATGGAGTGACTTTGAAGCTATAATTGATAAGAATGGAATAAATTATCTAAACTTCTTAATTTCATTCAATTAATATTTCTCATAAATCAGGGTTAATTATCTACAAGTAACATCTATAGAATGAGTGTACAAAACTGCTATATATGTCAATTATTTTGTAGCTCATGACTAACAGCAAATTCAGTGTAGAAAATGAAAGATATGTTAACCAATATATGTGATTTGCTTTATACAATAAAAGTCCGTTGTAAAACACCTCAAAAACTGTTTTGTGTATGCACAGTTATCATGAATAATTTTGCACATATAAATAACTGTATACATGCAAAACTGTTTTTTGAGGTGAATTAACAGTGTTACCTTTGCACAAGTTTGATCACAAATTGTTTGCCAAAAGTGGTCCTTACAATAAATGTTTTTAATACATGCAATTAACATGAATAATTGTGTATATATAGTAAATGTATGCATATAAAATTGTTTTGGGGGTGTATTAACAGTGGACACTTTCACAAATCAGGTCACAAATTCTTTGCCATAAATGGTCCTCATCAAAGGAACAGTTGTTTGTATATAATACAGTAATGACAAATAGTTGTGTATATAATTATAGTAATAGTATGCATATGGAACTATTTTTGAAAAGGATTAACAGTGGTCCCTTTCACAAACCAGGTCACAAATTGTTTGACTGAAGTGTTCCTTATCACAAATAAGGTCACATAAAAATACATCGCCAAAAAAAGAGGGACATTCACTTCCTACCAGTGAACATTGCCATAATAATTGTTACATAATTCAATGTTAGGAAATGATAATCTTTTGTTCATTTATTGTTTTGTATTGTATACTTTAATAAATATAATGGTTAAAATAATGAAGTCTAGAAACTAATTCAGTTAAAAAAGTAGCATGTTCAGATTCTTTTGACTCTGTATATACATTGTCATAGTGTTACTGGTGATAAATTTCTGATTGCATAGATGACTTACTGATCTTTGATGTATTGAAGTAAATGCAAGAATTACTATTTTAATACACATTATTAGGCGGTTTTATTTCCGGTAATTAAATGGTATAAGATTCCGCATTCCATACTATTGGGAAATTTGCATGAGCAATAGTAGAAGTGTCTTCACAGAACTGACTGAATTTCTCTCTGGGCTATATTAATTTGGATTACCTCTGTCCTTACGGATACATAATGGAAGGTATCTATTTGCTATGTACTATTTCTTTCATGTTGTTATGGTTGTGTAAATTCTATACTTTCGTACATAATAAACACATAAGTCGCACCATTATTGATCGATATCCCCAAGACTGCAAGTGTTGCAAGCACTCTTCGGTTGAAAGTCAATGCTTTAACGTGTATGTATGTATATAAATATGTAGAACAATGTACAGTTTAGGTATAGATAATGTACCATAAATATGCTATATCGGTCACGAAGTGTGTATTATGATGACGTTGTGTCATCATAAGTATGCGAATTGTATCAGCACACACTACTGAAGCAAAGCTGAGGGCTAGATATCTTGAACATTATAACGAAGTAGTTGCCTAATGTAATAGGAAACAGGACTTGTTTATTAATACTGGTATAGCATAGCAAATAACCACAGCCTATGCCAAATAAACCTGTAACAAAGTGTGGCATTATATCACAGTAAAAAGTGATGGGTGAATTAAAATACTAACATTAGTACTTATTTTCAAATGATTTAAAACACTGAATATCTATAGATTAAATGTTTCGTTTTTTCGAAATGTTATAGCATTATAAATTAAACGAGCCACCAAAGATATATGAAGTTGTAGTATCCATATGTTGTTAAAATATAAATACTTTGTTGATGGTAGGCCTGTATGTCTTTAATTGGCAGGTATTTCCATAATTTATCAGCATTGTTAGCATGATTAAAACAAGAAAATTGTTTAAGTTGGGAAATTAATGATGTTTTAAGTTGTGACTCTAGCTTTAGATATCTACGGAAGCCGAAGGCGGACATCCATTTCTACTTCGTAATTTTATATTCTACTTTGAAGTTTTCCAAAAATATTCCAATTCTACTTTACAGTTTTCCCAATTCCAATTCTATTTTCTATCCTTCGATGGAATATTTAACAACTAAAATCCTCTCCCTACTCTAACCGTAAACATGTTGCTTCATCCATTCTAAGAGACGGCTCGTGGTGCTCGCTTTACTTCATGGAGCTCAATGAAGCGAGCACCACGAGCTGTCTCTTAGAATGAAGCGAAGCGACATGTTTCCAGTTAGGGTGGGGGGATAGGATTTTAGTTGTTTAATGTTCCATCAAAGGATAGAAAATAGAATTGGAATTGGAATAGTTTTGGAAAACTTCAAAGTAGAATATGAAATTACGAAGTAGAATTTGAAAGTAGGAAGTAAAAATGGATGGCCGCCTTCGGCTTCCGTAGATATCACATACAAGATTGCTATGTTTTTCATTAGTATATATGACTTTGCAGTGATTTATTATCCTGAACACTACACAGTAAAAAAGTGATGGGTAGAAAGTACCCAAACAATTGGGTCAAAATACCTATAACTCAGGTGACCAATGCTTGCGTTAAAATAACCTGATAAAATAATAATTAAAACAAGTATCAAATGTACTTGTGATTATAACCTACACCTGTAGTTAAAGTAACATCTGATGTAATTACTTGAAAGAAACAATTGCTGTTACTTTAACTTTGTGCACTGTAGTTACTGTAACACTTAATAGGTTATAACATATGTTGCAGTTATCATAACTAACAAAATAGATCATTATAACTAATATTGTTAATATAAATCAGATTATCAAGACTGAAAGTAGTCATTGAGGCATATTGAAATGCTGCATGGTGATGTAAGTAATCATTATGCAAAACATATGACATCAATAGACGGTCGTCTCTACTTGACGTTAAGTTTTTCAACATGTTTGAGGTGGTTTATCTCATGACACTATGCATGATTTTTGAAGGGATAGCACTTTGCATGGAGATTAAACTTTTGGTTTCATGGTTTGTTTACCTTGGGCGAATTGAATATAGACTTTTGAATTCAACTTGGTTATTCTGAAATTGATAAGCCTGTACATATTCTCAGTCAATGTTTAATACAGTGATACAAAACAAACCATTAAGAGCATTTGCATCACAAATATTACTTCTTGTGCGAAATTTTACCTTTCTTAATTGCTCACAAAATCCTCAAATGAAGAACACTGGTCATGTTTCTTGTTGTTAAGGAGAAGATAATTGACATTGTCCTTTACCCTTTCAAACAGTCCTTTCGCCTATCTAAACTATAAGAACATTTCTTTAAGTCTGGCTGTCGTCATCAAAGATGGATGGTTATGAATTAGCAGCAGGCACACTTTTACATGCTCCTCTTGAATGGCATGTGGTCCAGCTATATTGTTAGCAGACATTTTAAGCAACGAATTGATTATGAGAGAGTATAATATAACAACAATAATATAATCAGAAATAGCAAGTCAGCAAGATGAGAGATTGATCAATAGGCATATATATAAACATACAAAATCATTCATTTTATATAGCATTCATTTACAGGAAGTATTACATAATATTGTTTACATAAGTGGTTAACACATTCATACTTATAAATCACTATTCTCCACAATATGTAGAAAAAGTATTTGTACCACAGATTGTCAAATGACTGCAATATATGTAGATGTCAAAATAACATTGATACAACTGTTTTCAAACGAAACAGTCTCCATAGTAACAAAAATACTATACCTTTAACTAGGTATTACAAATTTGAAATAACATCACTTTCTTTCTAATTTATGTAGCGCCAAGAAATCCAAAACGGGTAAAGATAGTTTGCACACAAGACCATTACACAGCCACTAAACATTCAAAATTGCTATTTACAGTTCATTACAATATAATATAATATCATGTACATAATATAACTATATGATTATGCCGCAGGATATCTCCCTCTACAAGAACAGATCACAAATACTTCAGAGCAGGATTTCTCACCACAGAAGAACACAACTCCTCAGGAGGGATACGAAAGTATGCACATAATAATATTTGAGTCTCATAACATTCCTTACTTATAAACAGATGCTCCTCCTCCTTATATCCACCTGTTCAACAGCAGCCATGTCTTCCTGATGCTCAGGCTGTCCTGTCATACAGCAACAAACTGTAAGTAATAATTTATCAAAGAAGACAAAATCATTTTTTTCTTAGTCAAATATAATTGTTTGTGCAGTCACAACCTACTCTAGTGGTTGCAAGGACTGTGCTTCGTCATTCAAGTGATCACTACTTGACACTGTCTATTGTGTGCTAACATTCATATGTTTCTTTATTGGGAATTGCTTCTCCCTTTTGTGTACTATACCAGCTATTGTATTTGCCATAAGTGTAAGCACAGTTTTGTAAATACGATATTCTTATTATAAAGCCATAACATGTGTGTGTGTAACTATATATAGGCTCATCGTGCTAAAATACATGGTGATCTACAAGAGGCTCAATCTAAAGCTCGGGTTGCTTTGATCCTTAATATTATTTTCTATTATGTTTTTGGAGTGGTAGTTGTCATCATTGTTATGGTTGCAGTGTAAGTGTGCCAATAGCAGTTACAGCTTGAGACACTGGCTATTACAGTTATTACAACAATTATTATTGTTACTATTCCACTCGTTACCGTTCTGCTTTTTACACTTATTATTCTTATACTGATTATTCTTATACTTACCCCTATGCTCACTACAGATATTATATAACCCACTACATTCTATTATACATGCTACAAATAAACTTAGAGCTATCTTTTGTGGCTAACACTACGATTTTATTAATACTTTTGTTCACTATCATTTTATAATTAATCAAGCTTTGTTTGTAGTGTACAGGTTACTAAATCATTACAAATCAGGTATCCTATTGAAATAGATTAATATTCTTTTATAATATGATATACATAAAACTTGAGTGTCAATAAAAAAAATATTATGGTTTCATTTTTTAAAAAAGCATATTTTAATCTCACTGACCATGAAATAAATTATACAAACAAGTTCCAATTAAATGAAGAAATCAGGTCTTGTCCAATAGCATTTTATTGTGTTAATGATTTAAAAATGAGTACTAATATTAGCATTTTATTTATGTACTGTAATAAAATAGTAAATATTAGTACTTGATGCATTAAAATGATAATGTCTTTTAATTTTCATACATTATATTATCAGTGCATTCACATTTTTAGAGAAAGAAACAAACATGTAAAACATTGCATTTCTTATTAATTTGTTTGCAAGTAATTTCATATCAAAACTGAGCATGAAAAGATAAAGAGAGTACAGGTACTATAAGCTGTGGCTTTAGTACAGGTAAAGAAAAGCCTTATTTTGTTTTGTTGCTAATATTAGATTCCTAACAAGTGAAATGTAAAGAGTAATTATTGAAACTGGCTCTTTATCTTCATTGATGTTACAATTTTCCCTAAAGCAATGAATGAGTTATGTGTAAAACTAGTAAATGCATTTTTTTTATTCGAAGCTCGAACTCAGTGATGGTGTTACAATATTTTGCTATACTTGATTCAGGACCAAACCTGATAATGGCAATGATTGCCAATGACAACCCAATTGTTTGTATTATGCAGCAACATCAACAGCAGAAAGATAATATAGATGATTATCTAATGATGATTGGAGTGCAAACTTCTTTTTAGATAGATTTCCTTAAAACTTTGGCATTACAGCAGTGATATAATATATATGACTTTGTTCTCATAACAATCATTGCTTTAGGTTGAACTAGGAAAAGTAGTACTGGTGAGATTGATCATGTCTAACTGTGAATATTAGCTGTAATCAATAATTATAAGTCTATAGAAAAGTCAAAAGGAAATGTGGAACGTTCATATATACTAAGATCTTATGAGTGATAATGATGAAAATTTCTATAATGCTTTGAAAGGAGTTTTTTCTGGATCCACCATGTGTTCTGTCGGTGTGTAATGAAATGGATTAATGTAGGTAGCTATAGTTTGATTAAAATACTTCAACCTTTAATAATTGACATAATTTAGTATGGATGACAGGAGAAATGTTATATACATACTGCAATAAGGAGCTTCTTTGTCACAAGATTTGCTAATCATCATCATATTCTGTCCTCTAGGTTGAAAATATAGGACAAAACATAATAATGTTGATGACAATCCAATTATGTGTTAAGATCAATAGCAGAAAAATGATATAAATGAGTTATATAATGATGACTGGGAATCCAAACCTACTTTCAGAGAGATAACATTTGAAAAATTGGTAGCATAGTAGTGTACATGTATAGTAACCAAGAAACTAATATTTACTATTTTAAACCTATAACATTCCTTGCTTTGATGAACTGGTAGAAGGAGTACTGAAAGAATGGTTCCTATCTAACTCTGAAGGTGCTGCTATAATTCGATGAGCCTTGAAAGAGCTGATAGGAAATGTGGATATTCATTCTAAGATTTTATGACTGATGATACTGAGAATTTCTATCATGCTTGGAGAGGGTCTTCATGAATGTACATTACTCACTCAAGAGTGTAATGAAATAGATACAATGGAGAATAATAATTATAGGTAACGAAATGATAGCATTAAATATTTGTACCAATAATAAATGACATAATTTAGTATGAATGACATAAACACAAGAAACATAACATAAGAAACAACAGAAATAATTTTAGTTATAAACAAGTATATAGTACATACTTCAATACTGTAGAACAAATACAAAATTATTGCAAAATACCTTCCATGTTAAGACCAGTAAAAGACATGTGCTATTAGTGCATGCATTCTTACTTTCAAGTATGCTCAAACAACAAAATAAGTTGTTCATAATATAAAGTTGATTAACTAGCGATACATGACTTGGAATGTGCATTGACCACAAGTAAATTAGGATATAGACAAATGGCATGATTACACAAAAAATATCACTTTAAATGAATTAGTTTAGGTTTATTTGGTGATGCATATATATAAATATATATGTATGTATATAGGGTATACAAATAGGACATGATATGTTCATGCTATATATACTTTGACATAAAAATATTATGTTATATATTTTTTAATATGTAGAAGGTAAGGTACTTTTAATTAAAGAAAGCATAGATATAAGTATAGATTAAAAGTGATATGTATATACATTGTGCTTTTTCAACAGTGTTCACACATTTACTATAAACAATGCAAGAAATTTAAAATCACAATTTACCCTTATATATAAGATATGACAGGATCAGTGACATATTTACAAATTGGTATATTGAATTGTATACTGGTAACTAACAATTAGTAAGCAAAGCAGAGCATGTATAAAAATGAGGTAGAATATTATAACAACAATAGGGATTATACAGTAAAGTGTGATTTTATATACCTGTAGTATGTTATAGTCATACATACAATGTACTAGCCAACAGGATATTTTCATATTTACACTGCTCGCCTCTCTTAATAGCTCTCTGTCTCACCTATACCCCAGTCCAATAAAATGAGTAATTTTTAGATTTATTGTTAATTGAATGATGCAAGTGCAGTTTCAATAGACTTGTAATTGTATTACTGAATTGTATAGGCATACATAGTCCCTATTGTTTCTTTGTTTTCATGTAATTTTAATTTTTGAAATCTATTTATTATTTAATAGTAGAGAATCTCAGTAGAAAATTCTCATAATTAATAAATTCACTCTATTGCTTCTACAGTTGCAAATGTTATGTCTCACATCAACTTTTTAATATCTTCTAGTATAACATTTTATTTATATCAGTTCTGTGTGTGTGTACAAAAATAAACTTTCAAAATAAACAATATTGTTTGCTGCCCTTTGAAACTAATACGGGAACAAAATAAATTGTCTAACTTCTTACTTCTAGTCAATCAATTTTGTCTTGTATAAATCAACATCAAATGCATAATTAACATCTATACATGGAAAATAAAAACTGCTATATATTCATATGATACAGGAAGTACAAAGTCCATTGCGGAAGTTTGTTGGTATATATTAATTACTTAATGAAGCAAACACTTCCTGTAACATACAGCCATTGCTTTTAATAAATTTTTCTTTACAATAATATCTGTTTAGTTAGAGCATTGATCATTACTACTTACACTTTTTATCAGGTTTCTCTTTCTGTATAACACATTCGTGTAATTTGAGAATAATAAAATGAATTCTAGAAACCTAAAACAACTAATTGGATGATATATTAGCAATTTCAGGTTCTTTTAATCCATATATCATTTGTCATAGTATATACTAGTGATAAGTTCATGATTGTAGTAGAAGTTACCTTACTTATCTTTGACATCAAAAAATTATGAAATTAAATTTCGGGTAATTAGATGACGAACGATTCCGCATTCTTTACACTATCCTTATAAATTTCCCTGTGCTCGTCGTGCAATTGTCTTCATAAAAACTGGCAGACTGTATTTCTCTATCAAAGCTGAATAAACTTGGATTGCCTTTAATTACAAGCTATATAATGGAAGGTACACTAAGATATATATATATCTGCTATTGGTTTATGTTGTGCTAATTGTGTAAATCATAAGTGGTTTACTCGGGATATAGTTTTTATGAGTGTTTGTGCATGCATGAATGTATATAATACGATATATAAATATAGTCTATCCTTTGAAGGTTTGTAGATGTAATAAGCATCAGAGCACCATCAATAAATAAATAAATCTCTATTCTTTATATTGTAACAAAAGTTTTAAATCTCACGAACAGACGATCTAGAAGTCTGTGTTTAAGAATACAAACATGTATATATATATATATAATTTTTTTATTTTATTTTATTTTTTATTTTTTTAAAAGGTACCTATACTATATAGGTAGTATAATACAATTCACAGGCAATATAGTACATTTATAAAATACCACTGAAATACTATAAATAGGCCTTATTATTGGACATAATTCGATTAGACCATCAAATTGCAGACTTACGGATTCATTTATTTTAATTATCATGACCTAACGGGCAGTCTGGGCTCACTATGATACCTACGGGTATGTCCGGAGAGTAATGTAATTATCAGTAGTTGTTGATAATTTATATCAAATAATGATAAATATTGAGTTGAGTTCTAGGTTACTTTGAATAACGGAACAAATAAACAAAAAAAATCAAACAAATTAAACAATCGTTCGAGCAATAGCAAGGGTTGTCTAAAGCAGCGAGCGCTGGATCATTGTAACAAGCTGACTGCAATTTGAACCGTGAAATAGTATCCTGTAATTAGCCCATTCTTGCCATGTTTTTTAAGCAGTATTTGGTGTCGATGTGTTTTGAGACGCTGGTACAGATAACTTTTCTTTGCACGGACAACATCTCGTCAAGATTTGGGAAGGGCGTATCTTGTAGTAGAAGTAGTCGCCGTGGGGAGGGGTAACACGTGTTCAATCTGAGAAACTGTCGTCAAAGAAATGATTCTCTCCATTCTTAATTCTGAAAATTATTAATTCTGGAGAGCAATGTTTCTAGGCTAGTTGTTATGGACGCACTGTATCTAGGCTAGTTGCTATTTGTGAGCTTTTTTTATTAATAAATACCTTAGATACTATTTATTTGGTTTATATGCGTATGTATTTATAAAAACTCGAGGAAAACCTATATACAACCGAGCGCGAATATAAACCTCGTAAACAGTATATAACCTATATATATACGATATTCAAAGATTTACCAAGGGTGTGTTGTAGGGTTATTATATTATTCATGTATATGTGAGCCAAGACTATCATGTCGAGGCAAAGCTGCAGCTGAGGGTTGATATCTTGAGCTTCACATTAAGTAGTTGTCCAATAAAACAGGTAATATGACTTGTCTATTTTATTGTATTGTAGCAGTTCTGGTACTAAACAACATGAAAATAATTGTAAATTTCAATACTATCTATAGGCTCTAAGAGAGTTTTTAACGTATTTTAACAGAGTTTGTATAACTAGTAATAACAAAGTTAAACTAACATCACTGTTTCTTTGTTTATTTATGCAGGCATAAATTATCTAAGACAGGTAAAGCTGGTTTACACAAGACCACTACACTTGCCACCAACATTACAAATTATGTTACAATGTAGTATAATATAATATCATTATGTAACTAAACAATCTATGATTATATAGCAAGGGCAAGGATATCACCCTCTACCAAGGAGACATTACATATCCTCCACAGCAGCAATACCAACCACACAGCAATACCAACCTCAGCAATACCAACCACCACAGCAATACCAACCACAGCAATACCAACCACAGCAGCAATACCAACACAGCAGCAATACCAACCACAGGAATACCAACCACAGCAGCAATATCAACACCACAGCAATACCAAACACAGCAAGGATACACTCCTCAAGAAGGATATGAAAGTATGCTCATAATAATATTTGTGAGTCTCAATGTCATTCCTAATTACTTGTAAACAGATGCTTCTCCTTATTTGCCACCTGTTCAAAGCAGCCCTATCTTCCTGCTGACCAGACTGTTCCTGTCATACAGCAACAATCTGTAAGTAATAATTTATCAAGGACAAGAAAATTGTTTTTCTTAGACAAATGTAGTTGTTGTACAGTCACAACCAACTCCTTCAGCTGGAATGGCTACTATGCATTTTACAAGCAATCACTACTTGACATTGTCCATTGTGCTGACAATCATATGTTTCTTTCTTGGTTGGCACTCTCTTTCTGTACCATACCAGCTATTATATTTGCAATAAGTGTGAGTATAGTTTTCAAAATATGATATAGTTATTATAGGCACATATATAGGCACGTGATGCTGAGGCACATGGTGACATGGAAGGGGCTCAAACTAAAGCTCGAATCGCCTTAATCCTAAATGTTGTTTTCTGTTGTGTGGTGGGTGATACCAATTGTTTGTCCTTGTTATTATAGCTGTATCGTCATAAACTACAACTGGAAGCAGTTGCTATTACAATTATTACTACAATTATTATAGTTACTATACACTTATTACTTTTGATTTTTTATAATTATTATTTTGACTATTCAAATAAACTTGAAAGAAATGTCTTCTTATTAAAATTGTGAAAACGTGCAAGACTGCCTTCAGCAAAAACAGTATTTATATTTTTAAGCAAGAAAAGGATATTGTTGTTTATTGTTTAGTTAACTATAACTAAAACTAAAAACCTTTTCGTTTACCCTATTTGACTTTTAGTTAACTAACTATAACTAACTAATCATTTTCATCTGACAATTAACTATAAGCTAACTATAACTAACTAAAATTATAATAAGCTAAACTAAAACAACACTAGATATTTCATACATCTATCATGTATTCATAAAGAACCTTAGTCTTAAATTTATCAATATTGATATCTATAGTAGATTTCATTATGAAGTCTTGGTTGCGTCAATTTTTATTTTCAAAACTTATAAATATCATAATAATTAATACAAGTAGTAAAAAATTTTTAAATAGGATCATCAAAAATCATTATTATACTGTGCCTCCTCCAGAAACTACAGATAACATTTTCTCAACACTGTATTGGTAGTAATTAGAGGTTTAGCAGTGTCCTTGGGTATTGCTGCTATTGTAATTCCACTTTTGGTCTTCATTTTCATTATTAAATATAGAAAAGTATAGCTAATTGCCAATAAGGTAAGAAATGTTAATATGGAATTTTACCTATTTACAGATATGAAAAGAATATTGCTATAGTCCATGTTACGTAACAATGAATTTCTATACTATATCTTAGAATTGTTCTATTAAATCTTGTTACTCGATCACTATAGAAATTGAGCCTCACAATCACTTTATGAGAACACTTAGATTAAAATATACCTAGTAGTCAGTATACTAGTGACACATTAATGATGTATATACTATATCTAGAACTTGCTGGTATAACATATAAACTGGGTATAGTTAATGTACATTATTAGTATGTCATTAGCATATTGAATACTGGTATATTTTAATCTTACTACTCTCATACAAAGAGACACTTAATATTAGGAGTGTTGTCCATCTGATAAGAACTCAACATATATAATTGTAGTAAGTTATTGTCAGGTAGAACAACCCTCCACATAGTGCACCATAAGTTAATTTCATGTATGGAATTAATAATTGGTTGATGATTTAAATTTCTATGATTTCAATTATCTCTGCACAGCTAATTAAAAGATAGTCTGTAAATCATATAGTATTGTACAGACATAATTAAATAAGAGCTTAAGTAATGTAACATGACTTATTTTAATATATAGACAATGCTATCAAATATAATGATGTATCTCTTAAAGCAATATGTAAAAGGCTTTTAAAAAACACAGTTGTAACTTGAGCTTTGTTAAAACAATAAAAACATACATCAATATATGTTATATTGTATTAAATAATCTAACAGGTAAAGCTGATTTATAAAAGACCACTACACTTGGTGCTAAACATTCACAATTATTGTGTTACAATGTAGTATATGATATCATTAATGTAACCATACAAGTCTATGATTATATAGCAAGGACAAGGGTATTACCCTTTACACCACATATCCTCCACAGTAACAATACCATCCATCGAAGCAATTATACCAATCACAGCAACAATATCCTGAATTAAAATTTAATCTAAGCAGAGAAGCTTTCTTTTCTTCCCGCGGGTATGTACTAAGCTATGTTTGTGTTACTTTATTGATTACAAGAAAACTGGAAGAAAGAAAAGCTTCTCTGCTTAGATTAAATTTTAAAGAAGAGACTCATAAAGAAAAATGGATGAAAACCAATGGCTATTGACTTGTCCGACCACTTCAGTGGAGATCCAAAGGAACAGAAAAGATGATAAAAGCATTGAATAATGTCATACAAAAGAACAGGTCAGAGCAATCAAAAAGACAATTGAAGAAAAGGGTAATTGGAGAGTTCTCTGATCATAGTCGTCCTGATAACTTACCAGCTTTAACTTACTGATAACTGATAACTTACCAGTTTTACCAACTTACCAGGTTTAACAGCTTTAACTTATTATAAATTGCTAACACCAAAACACACAACATTCAGATTATTTCTTTTAAATTATTATATATATTATGTCTGTGACAGAGAAGACCGGAAGCAGGAGCAAGGAGATCAACTTGCCCGGATCACGACCGAGGTGGACCAATCCAAATACTGGGAGAAAAACCCGAAGCAGTCCAGCCGTACGGAAGTGATCCGGGCCGGGAACTATAAATTAAATCAAACACTCATGTATTATGTGTGACTAGTTTTAATAAATTTATTATCAATACTAAACGTTAAGAACGAGTTATAGTCACTCTGTGACAATGTCATTGTTTTGGCATATAAAAGGTACAAAAAACACAATTGGATATTGCCACTGCCCAGCTCTAGGAAATGTAAACAGTAGTGTATTGAACATCCAAAGAATTGCTTTTGGATATATCAAACAGTAATGTATAGAATTCTTATGAAATTTCAAATGTAGTGCATACAAACATCATAAGGAAATGTCAAGAATCATCTATTGGATATGGAAAGGACAAATCACATTTCAAGTACATAATAAGTGAGGATATGGTACCTTATACTATCATAAGGATACATGAAGGAATTGTGCATCTATCATGCATGACAAAAATCTCATGAAACATGAACTATCATAGACATGTCAGTAACAAAACATGGTACAGAAAATTTGAAAATTTTACCAGTGTATACTTCTACAATTTCAACATTACTACATTCCTGTGTTTTGGCACTTAAGGTAGTTAGTTGATTAGAATTCCTTTCCATCTAACATTATATGTACATATATATGGTGTTATGGATTTATTTTATCCATTCCTTTTTGATCAGGCAGTAAGAATAAGTTCAATATCAATTATTACGTGTATGATAATATTTAGATACATTGTTTACATATATACAAAAATGAATACAAGTTAATATATTGGGTAAATAATTTGACAAAACTTCAGTTGGATCAAACAACACTAGTAAACAACACTTTTTAATTATTTCCAAAATTTCATATAACAATTAAAAATATAAAATACATAACAATCTGAATAAACATTACACAATACATCACTAAATGATATATAGTCATATAGTTTGTCACAATACATTCTTAACTTCATTAGAGACACTAAAAACACTAGAGATAGTAGAAGCACTAAGAAAATAGTAGAAATATTAGTGACAATAGGAAGACTATTGTTAACAGTAGAAATAGTATATACACGTAACACGTCTATACCTTAATCTATTTTCATTTTCTAATATTGATAAATATGCTTGAATGAACGATAATAGATGTTACCATGATATGAAAAGCAACTAAATTCCGTTCATCTACATTGTGAGCAAAGTTAACAAATCGTAACCAATTACTTTGATTATCTGATTGACCATCAACATAATATGACCTCTCTCCAATGCGCTTTACCTGAATGAATTAAAATAGTTAATACTTTTTATTATTCTATTACAGTACCTCCCACATGTAGCTAGTATCTTCTCCTTCAGTGAGCTCTTCTTTTAACAAATCTCCTTCCTTCATAAGGACCAAACCTAACTCTACGAGGTATAAACTGTGTAGCAAAAAACACCCAGACCAGCATTGGCTATTTTAGAGGGTTTAACAGTTAATTTAGATGGAAACAAATACAGTAGTGTATTGTAGAGATGCTTCATCATGACCACTAGAAGGATATAGAGTTAGTAAGGGTCCATGACAGGACAGTCACCATGATGAAATTCCTCACAGTCTCCCACAAACTAGTAACAAAGTTGTAGAAAAGTAACATATTGATACTGAACTTACAGAGATATTCATCTTCATCAGATAGTTCATCTTCTCTGTATTCTTTTTGATGACTTAATCTCTTAGGATATCGTTCACTAACTGGACACTGAGGTACATCACCACTGTATTAAGATAAAAACATCAGCAATACTGGTATAATCTAACTTACACATCTTCAATATCAAATCCTTCAAAGTCTTTATATTCTTCATTATCATCATTTCCAAATAACTCAAAAAACTCATTAGACAACTTGCAATCAAGGCTCTCAAATGAAGGTACCTCCCCCTCTACAGGTTTGTAATATTTCTTCCGCTGTGCTTTTTGCTGCTTCAAGACTTTTGTATGTTGGTGATCCTAACATTGAGAGGGACAGTCAAACATTACAGTGTACATCAAATACTTACCACATGTTCTGTTATATTACACAGAGAACCTTTCACTGCATTCTCAACTACTAAAATGAAACACCAAAATTAATCAATTCTTAATTTACATATTAATTACCTTTGTGACATCATTTGTTTTTTTCTTCTTCACAGAAGTCTCTATAGCAGGTGTCCATTCATCTCCACTATCACTGCTACTATTACTACAATTACTATATCGTCTCCTTCTTTCCTTTTTTTTTCCAGCTCTACTTAACATCTAAACTTACACACCATTTATCACTTTTATTTACCTTGTAATAGTTTTTTACCTAAACGTTTCATGATTTCAATATTTTTTAAAATATTCTCTAGTCTTCTCTTCTCATACTCACATAATTCTTGCATTACATCTGCCATTTTTAACAACTCAGACTTAGTCTAGTTGATAAACAAGATAACAGATCACTATTTCCGTTAAAAATACTAGTCCCTCCTACTAAAATATTATTGGTTCTTACCAAAAATAATAATAATTAATTTTAAATTAAATACTATACTTATACTATACTTTTACCTATACTATATACTATACTTTATAACATTTTTTTAGTTTTTTTTTATTTTTTATTATATACTATACTTGTTATACTATACTTTTATTTTTATTTTTATTTAAGAGAGGCAAGCATCACTAGATGATAAACATTGTATAGATATTGTGTAAGTTTTAGTTGAGAGACCATCTTCAGCAGTGACAACAATCTCTATCAATGATGTAGTACCTTCAGTTAATTGAACTGTTTTACTTGTAGCATCTCCCTAGAATTAGTAAGTCTTGAAAAGTCTAGCTAGAAACAATTTACACCTACTTTAATTATAATTATAAGAACTGCTATAATATCACTGCTATAATATGTGTATTTGTATTTATTTATTTGTGTTTAATATTTTAATAATTTGTGTTTAATAATTTATAACAATGATAGTCATAGTATATATTCTTTTTAATATTTACTAGTCTCCTCTTATCATAGTCCCATAATTCTAACATTACATCTACCATTTTGAACAACTCAGACTATAGCTAGATAAGAGACATTATTCAACTCTATTGTAATTTAATTATATTTAACAATCATTGTAACTAGTTTAACAATCATTGTCACTAACTTAACAATCATTGTGACTAACTTAACAATCATTGTGACTAACTTAACAATCATTGTGACTAACTTAACAATCATTGTGAACTAACTTAACAATCATTGTCACTAACTTAACAATCATTGTGACTAACTTAACAATCATTGTGACTAACTTAACAATCATTGTGACTAACTTTCTTTGAAGAGAACCACGTAGATGCATCTAGTTGAGAGAGACAAGCATCACTGGGTGATAGACGTCATATATATATATATATATATATATATATATATATATATATATTGTGTAAGGGGAGAAAGATAATAAAAGTTATGATTAATGTACATAATTACTGCTGTATCTCAGCCTTTTATATTAATTATCATTGTTATACAGGAGGATGTTATAGTCACTATTGATACTCTAACAGCTCAAAGTAAATCCTTGTTTGAGAATGTGAGAAAAAATATAGTAGTACCATAGAAATTAAAAGAACAATACGGTATCAGATGTATACATGATATATTACATGTTTTTACTACATGCAATTGCAACATTGTAACATTATTGTGATACACACATTATTAATATATACTATTGTTGTTTATACAATGTAGATTAGATATTTTTTGCAAGTCTGGAAAAAAATTAATATCTGCAAAGAATATGTACAGCTGGTTTGAAGTGAGGACCAATGCTCAAGTTATTAAACTAGGATTAACTCACCATCTGTTGTGTGTGTAAATATATCTATATAGGTTCGTCATACTGAGACACACGGCAATATGAAAGGGGCTCAATATAGTACTTGAGTTGTCTTGATTCTTAATATTCTTGCCTTTGTTTTCGGGATATTAGTTGTCAACTATTTCATTAATTTATCAGCAGTATATATAGCCAGAATTAATCCCCTACAGGTAATATTATGATTATTATTGTTACTATTGCACTTGTTATTGTTCTGCTTGTTATACTTACTATTTTTATTCTTACTACAATACCAACTACATTTATTATACAACCACATATTCAAATTTATATATGTTTAACAATTTTAGAGCTACATTATGGGTAACAGTACTTTTATCAATACTATTGTTCACTATCATTTTAGTTAATTAAGATTTATTTGCAGCACACAGGATATCAAGTCATTATAGAATAAGCATAGTTTTTCAGATAATAATGTTTTTACTTTTATTTCAGTTTGTTAAGAAAGGCAAGAACAATTAAGTGTTGTATAGATATTGTGTAAGTTTTAATTTAGTGACCATCTTCAGCAGTAACAACAATCTCTATCAATGATGTAGTACCTTCAGTTAACTGAACTGTTTTTACTTGTAGCATCTCCCTAGAATTAGTTAGTCTTGAAAAGTCTAGCTAGAAACAATTTACACCTACTTTAATGGTATAAGAACTGCTATACTATCACTGGTTAGAGATGTTAACTTGACTTCATTCCTACAATAGCTACAGCGACAGTTCATTCTGTTACTGTGCTCTGAAACTTTGGGACTACCCACCCTGGGACAACTTTAACCATAGATAATAGAGAGGGAGGAGGGATTGGAAACGCAATGCAAATTCGCGGCCGAGGCTTGACACGGTCACGCCCTTTAGTGCAGTTAGAGTGTGCAGTATTTGGAAAATTCAGCTACACGTGATCTCTGTGACTTGTGAGTTGTGTGTTTGAGAAAAGTCAGAAAACCTTTGTTTGCTTTCAAGAAAACACTCTTTCGATAGTCAAGGTAAGCTCACATCACAATTGTGTGTGTTTTAGGTCATTTATTTGTGTTTGTTTCAGTGTTGGGATTTTTTTTAAAAGTAAATTTGATTAGAATGAGAAAGTCAAAACGGTAGCATTGCACATGATATCTACGGAAGGTATTGCTGTAAGGGACACAAGGATATAGTGGTTTGTTGTACAGTTTAACCTTACTGATCTATATAATAGCCTTTTCACTGTTGGGATTTTTATGGCTGCCATGTCATTTTTGTTGACCCAATTAACATTTGACTGGTTTGATAGGTCCCTAATGAATGCTGCAGTACCTTTTAAAACTGCTGCCTAAATAATGTCATTGTTTTTGCTACCATTATACAACTTGGCTAGTTATTTGTCCTATTATTATTTCAGTACTTGTACTGAATGTTCACTTACATTTTTTAGAATGGGAAAGCGTAAGTTCTGTCTTGGCCGACGACCAAAGCGTTATGATCAAACTAAAAAAAGCGATCAATAGGCAGACCGAGAAAAAATACAGTTAGCTCCCTATCAAGTTCCTCTTCATCAGAAAGTAGTCATGATGTGTCAGACTTAACATCATATTCAGCTAGTAATGAGTTGAGCATGTCAAGAGATACTACCCCAAACTTAGACTCTCCTGATTCAGTTCATCCGGTTGAAAGTGAAGATGATTGGATTCAGGTATTATCTAAAGAATTGGTTTTGCCTAGTGAGCATTGGACAGTAAAGACAGTCAATCCAGGTACTTTGGGGTTTATGCAAGATATCTTACCATCCTAATCAAAGTCTAGTGGTAACCTATAACATTGTAATTACAAGTAATTTTGAGTGGACTTTAACAGTTTATGGAAAAGAAGTCGACATTTCCAGATGTACTGCATTGTCATGTATGCCAAAGAATAATATCGACTGAAACTCTTCTTTCACTTTTATCTTTGTTAGACAATTGTAATTTCTGTGTTGGTAACTCCGATGAAGACTTCGTGAAAATGGCTGAGGCAAGAAAGCTAATGTCAAAAGATCGTAAGAGAGTCGTTGCCACAGTGGATAAGTCGATTGTTCAATTTCATGACAAAACTTATGTTAAAACTGTTAGACACTTCATGTGTGAACTGTTAGTAAAAGGAGCTAAGTGTCCAGCATGTGCGTCTTACAGGGATACTTTGCGTTACTCCAGAGAAACTGAAACGTTATTCTCAGTTGAGAGCTAGGCTGAATGCAAAGTCAAAAGAAGTTAAACGAATTAAGTCAAAGATAGCCTCCATAATAAGCAAGTCTGGTGTCAAATTAGGAAGTCTCTCGTCTGATTTAAGAACTTTGATGACAGAGTTGAGTGAACAGTTCATAAGCAGTATCCAGAAGGATCATTTCAGCAACTCTTTTGGGATGAACAATTTAAGGCTTTAAGTACATCTGACCACAGACAAATCAGGTGGCATCCCATGTTAATAAAATGGTGTTTACACCTGAAGTTCATATCGTCTGGAGCCTATCACGCTCTTCGCAACTCTGGAGTCTTAACGTTACCATCAGAGAGAACACTGCGTGACTATACACATTGCATTAAAGCTGGTACAGGTTTTCAACAAGCAGTGGATGACCAACTTTTAAAGGAAATAGATGCTGCTGAAGAGAAACATCGATATGTTACGCTATGCTGGGATGAAATGAAGATTAAGGAAGGTTTAATTTTCAACAAGTATAATTGTGAGCTAGTAGGATTCACCAATCTTGGGGACATAAACAATGATCTAAATCACCCTTGAACAGGAATGTCAGCAAGAATCTTCACACATTGTGGGTGAGGTGGCTTCACATATCCTTCTATTTATGGTCCGTGGCTTGTTTACTAGTGTGAACTTTCCATATGTACACTTTGCAACAAGAAACATCTCGGCTGACTGTTTGTTTCCCATTGTATGGGAAGCAGTAGAAAGACTCGAAGGAAATGGCCTAAATGTGATCGCTTTCAAATGTGATGGTGCTTCATCGAATAGGAAGTGTTTTAGAATGCATAGTAACTGACAAACAGCTGGTGTACAAGATAAGAAACCATATCATGAGGATCGAAATTTTGATCGGTTTTTTGATTGTTTTAATGTACGTTGGTACAACTGAAAATGTCCTCAAAAGGAAACCAGACCTTCGACCTTACAGGGATCCCAGTGACTCTAGACTAACAGTAGCTATACTAATAACAGATGCAATTTTGACATGCATTGTGTAATTACAGTGGTTAAAGGATGTTTTCCTGAAGTACTTAGATAACTGGGAATTATCAGTCGAGAAAAGGGAAGGGTTCACTGCCAGCCAGAAAAAAATGATGTTACTCTCAAGTGAAACTCTTCAAGGAGTAAGGATGACAGGTAATGTTTTATCATGACCTACCTAGAAATTAACCTTTTCTTAAAATTGTATAGTTAATGCTCTTACTGAATTAATACCATTTCTACTAACTGTGCCAGGAGTGGAGTATGTATTATCTGAGAAATTTTGTCAAGATCCGTTAGAGTCCTTTTTTGGGCTTCAAAGAGCAGCTTATGGATGCAATGATAACCCCACTATTGAACAATTTTGCAAAAGTACTGTATCACTAAGGGTTCAAGGATCTGCAGCTTTACAACCTTTTCGAGGTAACCGTCGTAAAAGACAACTAGAAGAAACAACACAAATTGACAATACTCCATTAACAAAAAGACCAAGGAAATCTATGATGTAATTATTAGAA
Source organism: Gigantopelta aegis (assembly GCF_016097555.1). NCBI lineage: Eukaryota > Metazoa > Mollusca > Gastropoda > Neomphalida > Peltospiridae > Gigantopelta > Gigantopelta aegis. The sequence continues at coordinate 85,221 of NW_024533121.1, forward strand.
CAAGTGTATTGATCAGTTTATAAAACTAAGGAATAGTTAATTAAGTATCTGAAGTAGATGTTGATTTCTTTTTCAAAGCTTTCCTAAACGTTTTGTCTTTGAAACAGCAGTTTTTTGTTGACTTGTTTATATTGCTCCAACCAACCATCAGCAATTGAAAAAACCACGAATAGTGATCCAAAGGCCAATGATTTCTTCCAAAAGCTGGGTAGCATGACTCTCATTAATGATGTCTATAGACAGCATTGTCCAATAGAACTGAATGTTATCATTGGATGAAACTGTTTAATAATAGTTTCTTTTGTTTTTTTCAGAACCTTTCTGAAAAACAGTCAATAAATAGTGCTGTACGTTCATTTCAATTTCTTTAAAAAGTTCATAACTTAAATCATTAATTTCAAACAAGGCTCCTCTGTTTATTTGTAGTGTCCAACTCTAGTGTACTCTAATAAACTACTTTTGTCACCATTTATGGCCATCGTTGATAAACATTCGACAGCAGATACAGCCAGGTCTGAAAAACTCTTTCGTACTTTTTAAGCAACTTGAAAGGTACATAACCAGCAGCATACCTTATTATATTCTGTTCATCCTCATTCAGAGTGACATTGATATGTGGGTCATGACTTGGTATGTTAGATCTAATTATACCATCATACAATCGTCAGTTAACATATTGGTATATAAGTGGGCTTAAATTGGGTATTCCTTCGACTTTACAGAAGTCGCTCCAAATCTTAGGTAATTCATTAATTCTAATAGAGTGAAATGTGCTCCATAACTCTCTCTTAAAACACTTTTTGAACGGCTGGAATGTTCAGTCGACAAACAAGTATAGAAATGTCTTTCTAAGGTTTTTCTTAAAGTATCTGCAAAAGTATCAATGAACAAAGCTGATGATCGTGTTCATTGCCTGAAAACATTCAGTGATCTGTTGCTTGCCTTCCCTCAAACGTTCTGAATCACTGATGTCCGAATCAGTCAGAATTGAGCACATAGCAGCTCTTACCACTCCACTGGCCATTTTAGATCAATCACGTGACCGTGTCTAGCATCCGCCGCAAATTTGCATTGCGTTTCCAATCCTCCTCCTCCCTCTCTATTATCTATGCTTTAACTTCTCTAGTTCTGCAATGTCCGTTGTTTCTCTAGTGTTGTTACTATGGTAACTTAATAAAGTGATAATGAATAATTATTATCAAAAATAGTTAATTATTTTAGACAAATACAAGATAAGTTGGCAACAATATTCTGACTAAATTATTTTTAACAGTACTAAGGTTTATCACCAATGTGTATACAAGATGTCTTTGGAGATCACTATTCTGACTAAATCCTTTTCCACAGTACTGACATTGGTAAGGTTTATCACCATGTGTATTCGAAGATGACTTTGAAATTACTATTCTGACTAAATCCTTTTCCACAGTA
>NW_024533122.1:0-72500 GCF_016097555.1 Gigantopelta aegis
GGTACTGAAAAGAAGAAGCTAAATTAATTTGCACAAGAAGTTCGTTCAGTTTCTAACAAACTAATTATTGGGAGGGGTGTGAAAGTTTAATAATGGTAAAACGTTGAGATGACCCTTTCTACCTATTTGAATTGAGATTTTTAAACCTGTGTTAAAGGATTGTTAGACTCTAAATTCTCTCTCCGATTAGAAGGTAAAATGTACCCTTTTTAGTAGGTGGGATTTGGAGGCTGAAGTATTTCAGGTAATGAAAGATGATTTATTAAAGTATTTCCCGGTGATATCGGTTGTGTCCCCCTATCATAAAATAGCGTAGAAGGAGCTGTTTTTATCGTTGTTCCTAAATGGTAGTTCCGAAAAGCTGATCCATTAGGTTTATGTGTTATGTTCCCTATCGTCCCCCTCATACCAAACCTCTAATTTGGAAGAAGATGGTCCCCGTTTGTGGAGTATGCTTTTTTGACTTTTGTCAATCAAAGTCAGAAAACGTTACTTTAGGGTGATAAATAAACGAGCTTCGATTACAAACCTATAAGTCAACGTCAACGTATGTTTGCTGTTCCATATTCCATTCTCGGGGTGCCATCACTAACTTACTTTAAAGATGAAAAAACAACAAGGAAATGCTACTAAATTAGGTGAAATTGTTATAAGCTTACACATCTCAGGATTTCCTACACAAAAGATCAGAGACGTTAGTTGAGGTGGTTTTCGAATTTAGTGGAACTGAGATACAAGCTGAGATCCTGTTATAGATACAAAAAATGAAAAGTGAAACAACCCAACTTGATTCTTAAGATTCTCATCAATTATAAAGTATGGTGGTTATTAGTTAATAAATTAACAATTATGTGGTAACACTATTTTGATTCTTATTGGGAATCAGTTTGTTTTTTTCTAACACCTTCGTTCATTCTGTTATGATGTATTTGTTGTTGGTTTGGGACATACAATTTTGGTTTGTAACCATTTTCTTTATAATGAATCAATTCTTAATTCAATTTAGACTGTTATAATACAATTATGGTATACTGAGTATACCCCATAAGTATGTGCATGAGTATACCTCTTTTTATTTGTAGATGTATTTCTAAAACAACTATTTTGATTGAACTATAGTTGTGTACATTCTTTGATTTTTAGCTCTCTTCAAAGATTCATAACACTTGTACTAGGTCTGTGTGGTAAAGTGTGTGAGTGTGTTAATGAATGGAAGGTTGAATAATGTTAATGTTAGTGTGTGCATTCTCTTGATTCTTATTTGGAATCATATTGTTTTCTCTAATAATTTATAGTACATTCATTTGTACATTCTTAGATTGTCTATTGTTGATTTTGATTTGATTATGTACTTTTGTTTTTTGGTCTTTTGTTTTTCCATTTTTCTTAAAATGAATCATATTGTTAACATCATATTGTTATTAATTATAATATATGTACTTTTAGATTGGGTATACCCATTTCATTTTTCTGTGTACATGATTTGTTTCAAAGGAACCACTGGTTCCAGTAACAGTGAATAAACATATACATATATACATATCTATATATTCAGTGTTTGCAATAGTACAATGTGACATTACAGAAAATATTGTATGATGTATTGAATCAATGTTATACGTTACAACATTATATTATACATAAACAGTGTGAACAACTTAATATGAAGATTGAAGTATAGAAGGCACACATATGTCCTTCCTTTGTTTTTGTGGGGTGTGACTTTATAAGTAAGTAGCCACTCATGTTAAAAATGGCCATATAACTCGATCACATGTCTATTTCTTGACTTAGAAGAGACACAGAGAGTATTTAGGATGAGGAGCTTATGGAGAAGTAATAGAATATTACTACATGGTACTAAGGTAATTGGAAAGAAGATCCACAATATATTCTTGACTCTACCAATGATCCCGGTTATGTCAAGTCATATGAAAGAGAGATTTCAAAGAATGTGTGAGGTAAGGAATTGTGTGAGGTTCTTATCAGTACATCTTTAATATTCAAATAAAATTTAGCGCCGATAGTATTGACATATCAGCTGGAAGTAAATGTGTATACTTATTGTATTGATAAAAATACTAGGACTGATTTCACACTTGAGTCAACTTCTCCTAATCTGTCCAGTTTCTTGGAGTCTACTACAGTCAGGTTCTGATATTCCTATTCTAGTAATGGAGTTGTCTACCAATGTCACTGACTCAATGTCTGGAGCAGTACAAGATGATTCCTAATCATATCAAGAACTCAATATTACTGGATGTATCTCTTGGTCTACTATATCTACATAAACAAACTCATTACTATAGTTCATCGTGACCTTACTGCCTACACAATGTCCTACTCACTTCGGTCTGAAAGCTAAAATTCTCTATGATATTGGTTAATAGTTTTCTATTGTTGAGCCTGAACTATGATAATGAAGCAGTACATTTTAATGATGTCATATCCTAACATTCAATCTTATTTACCTCTGAAGTACAAAGACAGAGTATAACAATATTGTCCTAGATTGATATCTTCTCATTTGGTAATCTGATTTTACATACCTTTACTCACAGTGCGCAGTACTACTGATCTATTTAATGAAGATAATATGGCATTAACAGAGGTAAGAGATATATAAGTTCTGTTTGAAGAAGATAAGTCCATCTCTTTGATAAACAACTAGCTGAACAGTATAATAGGACCTCAATTTTCCACATTAATACTGAACTGGTTAGAACATACAAGTATTGGACAGAGGTAGTGGAATAATGTTACAATTATCAAGAGGAACTTCAAGTCACGTCAAACAGGTAAGATAGAGGATGAAACAATATCAACTAGACAAATGAATCGCAGTAACGTAACTGTACAAGTCCTCAGAATAATCCTTGTCCATAAAGGTAGTGCAAAAAATTAATGTTTGCCTTTACAATGAACTTGAGAGAACAACTTCAACATCACAATGTCAAACAGGTATTGCCTTTTATACCTCTAATTGAATAAAATAAATCTATTATAGTATCATTATATAAATATTAGCTTTGATTATATAATCATTCATTTATAGGATCTCTACTAAACACATCATCCTGAAGGTCTATTACTGAAGGTACTAAATAAAGTATTTGGTACACTCAATGTAGCCATTGTTTTGTACATAATTTTGATACCTTTACATTCCTAATTAACTTATATTTTTTGTATATCTATTACATAGCATTAACAACATATGAACCTGATTTAGTTGAAGAAACACTCCTACTGAACTGATGTGAATAGTCAGTAAGTGATATATTTAAATGATTTATCACAGTATGTTAAATTAGTGGTTATTAAGGAAATTAAAGACACTCTTAGATATAGTACTATCTATACTGTAACATAACGTACTATTCTACTAAATTATTATTTTAATAATGATAATGGTGTTCATGCAATCTATCTGATGTATTAAGACTACTCCAATGTTATAATCATGCTGATATTTTTATCTGGTATATTCCAATTACTATGTTAATAAGCTTGTCTTCTGCAACCATGCACAGTCTGGACTATTAAATACCTTTTTATCTAAATTTTGTAGAGAATAAGATACACTAAGATCATAATTATTATAGTGAATTAATGGTACAGCTATTGTTATTTAATATTTAACAATATACCCTTTACAATTTATTAATGTCCACTTCATCTAGAAATTATTCAGTCTGAGTCTGACCATGTTAGATTAAAGATGAACCAGCAAATACAACAACGTATAACACCACTATTATCAGACCAATGGCCATTAAAAGCTGAACAAATTTCCTCAGCGCAAATCATCACTTCTCCAGCCAACATTGCAGCCATTGACTTTGGGCACTACGTATAGTTCGGTAGTTCTACAAAACAGAAGGACATTAAAACAATTAATTATTTAAAGTAAATGCTATTTATGAACGTGTCCCTACAGCCATTTTACTTCCAGGTAGTTGATCGACCACAAGATCCAGACTTACCTGTAAAGGTCATAGTCAAGGAGTATGGTATACGTGCACTAACAGAGTACAGTAGACTAAGAGAGAGAAATCATAAGATTACATCCTATTTTGAAAGAATCAAGATGACATTACAACATGTCATAGGAAGAACTGTTCTCATCCTCTAAGGTTTTCTACATTACATTATACATAGGGAGGAGTCTTATAATACTATAATCAACATTTATTATACAATAGTGTTCTAAACCATAAGATTCATGTAATACAGGTGTGACCAGTTTCAGTGGTCATAGATGGAATTGATAATAAAGTACAAGTATCATTGGATTCATCTCTTATATATTTGTAGTCCACATTACTTATATATAATTAGTTTATATTTTATTTTAGTATTCATAAGTATATACAATAATTATATGAAAGTATGACTTTCTGTACCTAGGATGTTAATCGCAATGTGTCAATCAAAGATTTCCATGGTGACAGTTACTATCTATGGAGGTCATTGCTATTATGTTGAAGTACCTCAAGATCAACTTATTGATCACTTGTCAAGAACAACCAAGCCTTTGAAAGCCTCCCAGTTTGAGTGGGTCATACTGTGCCAGCAATGTGGAATGTCTCGTGGACGTCATATAATGAGAGAAGCTGCTTACTTGGTATGGAAAGTATAATTATATGTCATAAATTCTAATCTATTGAGAGTTAGTGTCACTGTATACTAAATGTCTAGACAATGGGTATATTCCCATGAGATCAAGGTCTGTTAATGAAAAATTGCTATTTGTTTTTTTTATGTTTGTTCACAATTTGTAGCAGCATCTATAGATGAAACAGCTAAAAACAAAGATCAAGGTTAATTTGAACAAACTACAGCTAATATTTCTGTTAACATGAGATAACCATTGTAGTTATTCCTTTTGTGTACCTATATTAGACTTAGAGAATACAATATTACATTGAAAGTACATGTACAGTTACTTTGCTGTATTGGTTTTGACCTGTCTTGAACAGTATGACAATAAATTGTTTTCTTAGCAATACTGGTGAATTGTTATTAACAGTCAAAAACAAATAAATTCACTTATATTAAATATGCTCATTTCTTATTGTACAAACCATAACCTATAGAGCAGCATACATTGCAACAACATTATAAAATATGAAAATGATGATGGACCGGTGAAGGAGCAAGGTTATAAGTTTTGTTTATAATAATAGTTTTTGTTACTAATAGCACACCGTTTAATTTGTCTTTTCTCTCTTGCATATAGGCTGGTCTATGTTCTGATGATGTGGGTATTACAGCTTTACATCCAGCTACAGAGAGAGGTCTATATAAACGAGAGTTTACTCATGAACCCTCACCACGTTTGTCTAGAACTGAAGTAGCTGCTATCTACTGTAACCAATTACTGGAGATCAAATTGCTGAATATTGTCATGAAGTTCAACCTGGTCCTAACCTTTCAACACGATATATGGTCCTGGATGATTCGATTTTTATTTAGAGGAGGTACTGTAGACATTACTGCTCAGCGAATTGAAGATGGTGTTATCGAAGTTATTGATATACCCACTGGAAATGATTGTGGAGGAACTAAAGTAAATGAACGTTTTCTCACTTACTTCAAGAGATAGTTGGTGACCCTAATTTTGATCAGTATTTTCTTAATCAATATCCCCCCACTAGTTTTGCTACTCATAAAGCTGTTCTGAATCAGTTACTATATAAGAATTTGAAGAAGAGAAAGTCAAATTTGGTAAGAAATATGTCAATACACATACTCGCCAGTATAAAAACCCGTACTTATCAAGACAGAGAAGCTAAGATTAATTTGCTCAAGAGGTTCGTTCAGTTCTACACACCTGAAGTTATGAGGAGGGCTGTGAAAGATTATCACGTAATGGTGAAATACAGTATGATGATGGACACACTGTACATTACCTATTCTGAGTTTTGAGCAGCTTTTAAACCTGCTGTTAAAGGTATTATTGACTGTACTCTCAATTCTCTCTCTTGATTACAAGGTCAAGCTCGAATAGATACCATCTATTTAGTAGGTGGATTTGGAGGCTGTAAGCAAGATATTCATGTCTGAGTGAAAGATTGAAGGAAGCGCTTTTATTGATATAAAGTATGGGTCCTGCAACTTATCGTGTTGTTGCTCCCACTAATGATGAGCATTGCTGTAGCCACATGGAAGCTGTTCATTCATCTTCGTTTAACCCAAAAATAGTCACCATTCCCGTAAAAGCCTGATGCCACTTATGGTTTATGTGCTTACTGGATTCCATATCGTAGGAACCACCTCATGACCCAGCATGACTCTACTATGATGAAGATGGTTCCACAGTTTGTGAGTATGCTTTTTTGACTTTTTTGAGAGAAAGGTCAGAAAGTTAGTTTAGGTGATAAATATAGAAGCTCAGTTAAACCTAGAGGGAACATGTAGTGACTTTGCTGTTCAAATTTATGGCACTATATCTCAATCACTCTCTTACTTCAAAGATAAAAAGGCAAAGAAAAGGCTACTACAGTTGGTTAAAACTTGTTACAGGCCTACCAGAGAAGGGTTTTCTTACACCAAGGTCAGAGACAGTTTGAGGGAGGTGTTTTAGAATTTAAGGAACTGAAATGCATTTCAGTATATCTACAAATATCAAATTTCCAATTGATTTCTGGTCTTATGACATTAATTGTAAAGTATGACATATGTTTAATTAAAATAGCATATCCTTTGATTTAGTTGATTTATTTTATACTTATTTTTGCTTGTCAAATGAACAAAAACTATCACTCATATCTCATATATTGTAGTGACTGATTATTTGATACGTTTATCACAAATCAAATGATTTTAAATCACACAAATTCACATAAAGACACTGATTCTGTATACTATATACTAGATAATTTTCCAAATTATTAGAGAACATATTCTCTTTTTTCAAATTTAGATATACTGTGGCACTCTTGTTAAGACAGTTGCCTGGTTTCTCATTGAATGAGCTAATTAAGTGCCTGCACTGGAAGAGCCTTGCAAGCAAACAAAAGAGAAGCGAGGCCTCAACCATTGATTTGTCATTGAAGTCAAACATATATTGACAGATTGAATACCATTGTTGATTGTTTCAATATTGTAAAGACCTTGATGCTTAAATGTTGTAGAGAAAGATTTAAATCAAAGAAAGTGCATTGTTTCATTTGAAAGTGAGCGATTGATAGCTTCTCTAAAATGTATATAATGGATATTTACTGCAAAGAATTGACTGCATAGTTAGTGTACTAATAAAGATAGTGGACCCAATAGAGATAGATTACAAGGACAAAGGTAATAAAGGAAGATGAAGAAGAGACTATATGGGGCATTGTTACATTTAAGTGAGATTAAGTGACTATTTTGTCTGATAAAGATCTACAGTTTTCAAGATAGAATAGAAGACAAATGTAAAAAAGAAGATAAATAATTGAGTTGTCATTACAGTTAAGTGGGTTTTAAAGTGATGGACCATACAGATGATTGGTGGATTGATGATTTTGTCTGGTAAAGATCTAGAGTCCAAACGAGAAAGAATAAAGTATTGGATCTAAATTGCGGGGCAAAGGGTGCCACTCTGAAACCAAACCCCTTCTATACTCCTAAACCTATTGTACAAGTACTATGTAAAATTAACAATGTGTTCTCAATTGTTGTGATTACTATGAAATTTTTATATTTACTAAAATTTATTAGAACTATTACCATAATATCAATCAATACAACAACAAAAACATTATTAAAAAATGCTTTAAAAATAATCAATTATAGTCTTAACAAAGTGATCTGGTCTTTTAACATTAATCACTTAGCTTGTATCTCTGTACTAGATAAATCCAACAATATCTCAATTTTAGTCTCTTGTAAGGGATCATCCCCTAATTGGGTACTCTAATGACTCCTATATGTTTAAGACTACCATCATCCTCTTCAGGTGTACTAGGAGTATACTGTATATCAGTATACTCAGGGGGACTCATCTGTATAGGTCAATAGGGTAAAGAGTGGGCTGTATATGATCGACTGGGTACACTCAAGAGAAAACACATCTGAAAATGCAATGTTTCCCCTTTCAAGACACATGGAGTAAACAAGTTCTTTGCACAACACAGGGGGGTTTTACGTCCATTAGGCTCAATAACTAAGATTCTGTTTTACGATAACCAGAATTTGAATGGAAGAGACAATGAGATACCATAAGTGGCATTTAAGGACGAGATTTTTATAAGGTCCTAAAGGATCACGTCCTAAGAGAGACAGCCCCTATGACAATAGCTACTAATTGTTGTTGTTTAGGAACAAGTACACAAATTGGGTTTGTGGGGGAAAGTCTATGTTTTGTACCAATTCTTTAATCTTGCGTTGCTATAAATAAATCTAAACCACCAAATCCGCCCACTAAGTAGATGGGTATCAATAGGCTCAGAGAGATTGTTAAGGTTTAGTTTGAACACAGTCAACAATAGCAATCAATTGATGGTCTGAAGAACTCGCAGCCCTGGAGTACTTGACAAAAAAGTAGTCCAATCATCAAACTGTATGTTGGGTGTCATTGTAATTATGAAAGACCTTCTTGAATTTCATCTTCTTCAACATGTTTTAATAAACCATTTAAATCAATCTTCATTCTCTCACCTCCTTTAGAGTGGTCAAACAGCCGGAGCAATCAACATTCTCACCAAATTTAACGTGGTCTCTTCTTCAAATTCACTATAAATTACTTATCCAAGTTGTGGTTTGCCTTTTCCAGGACACAACTTTGAAAATAACTCCCTCTCCTACAATATGTCTTAGAGTTGTCTCAAATTCTATGTTAACTCTTGTTCCCCCACAATCCATTGCCTTGTGTAAAGTTAAGACCTCCATTTTACCATTCTCAATCAATATGATGTACAGCTAAGTCTACGGTACCAATATCCTCCAATATCTACTACCATATAATTTACTAGATTTAAAGCTTTTTATTATCTTGATCACAATATTCTGCACTCACACCTCTCTTTTGACAATAGATAGCAGCAGCTTCAGGTTCAAAGACTAATATAGTTTCTCTGGTTGGTTTCGGTGCTTTGGAAGCATAGCCATGTCTACTTGTGTTAAAGGTAATTGGAGATCTATTGCTACAGAGACCAGCCTAAGAGATAAGACGAATGTATGAGTAATCCATATAATGTTAGATTACTATATAGGTTTAGCTCATGGTAGTACAACAAGGTAGTCTCATTTCTAATCCTGTTCACTCCTAGTCCCCTGAGGATAGGAATAGGGCATGTGTGCCATGGTAAAACCAATTTACACAATTTTATATATATCTATAGTGAAGCCCCACCCCTAAACACATATACTAAACATATTATACTTTATAGTTCAATTATATTCATGTAGAGTGGTGTATTTTAGAGTTATATGGGCACAGTATCCGGGAATAAGACCAAATCTTGTCGGTAACACTTTGTCTTATCTGCAATATTCAGCAAGTTGTAGTGTAAGTATTACTGCTATAACAACAGTGAAAGAATAACTATGTCCCACTTGTTATGCGTGTTATCTTGTGCTATAGGTAAGCCCAATATACACAATTTATACTATATATTGAAGCTTCACCCCGTATTAAACACTAAAGCATAGGTTGTTGATAGGTTACGAAACCAATATATATAGCATAGTTCTATTCATATTTCATGTAGAATTATTGTGGCACAGTATCCAGCACAAATGTGGTGGTACTTTCTCTTATCTGCAACAAAGTATAGTGTAATTACTACCACTATAACAACTGTAAAGAATAGCTATTGTCCACTTGTTGATATAGCAACACACAAATGAAGCAGTATGGATAAACTCATTAGTATACCCATATATGGTCAAAGCAACTAGACACCCAGTTGTGAATTTTGCAGAACTAAGCTCAACACAACACAATTCTTTTATTAACTTGCAGGCTGACCTTATTATTTTAAAACCAAACATATCAAAGAAGTCAGAAACAATCATGCAACTATTTTTACACATTATAACAAGATAAGATGTCTAACAATACTAATAAACTATAAGTACTTGTCTTATGATAGAACCTTGTTATCTCTATATAATAAGTATCAAAGTGAGCACAAATGAAGTATTTTCATATAATTACAATACATTACAATGATACATACTTTGTAGCAGCTTCTCTCATCAATTGTTTTCCTCTACCTTCCAAAGTTGCTGGTACAGTGATGACCCAATTGAAATCAGTGGCCTTTATTTTTTGTAGTCCTTGAGAGGGTTGATCAACTAAACTTGTTTTTTATTTGATCACATAAGAGCAATGACCTCTACCAGATAGTACTTGTCACCTTTGTCATCTTCAGTGGTCATATTGAGTTTGACTGACTAGAGAGAGAAATGAAGAAATAAAGAGCTAAGTCTTGCCATATATATATATATATATCGCAGTTTTAGTGTTGCATTTATCAAATTAAAGTGTTATCTATACCACACACCATAACCCCAGAACCTCTTTAATATAGTAATTTATATGCCATTAATGTTTATTTTTTTATAACACTTGAAGGAGAAGGAGTACATGTGTGTATATCCTAACAACTAGATGATTATGCTGTTAGCCTTTGTAAATTTGATCATGATTTCAGTATCCATATACAGAATTACATTGCCAGTAGTTATCCTCTTGCTAGCTACAAGGCAGACTATAACAGAGGAGGATTAGTAATGGAAATAAATAACATGCTCTATTAATGCACACCAGTAACTCTAATGTGTGCTGCTGGTATTGTTAATATATTTATCTTGATGAGAATGATGACTGTGTCAGCTATGTTTTAGACTCCTACTCTTTTTTCTTAATTATCAACAAACTAAACATGCATATCTATCTTCATCGTGTTCATTGCTACCTTCTACTGTATCTAGCCAGGTATTTTAAGGGGAAAAAATGTTAAGAAATTTTAATAATAATTTAAATTCCAACAATTACTACTTTATTATCCAAAACATTTTAGTACATGTAAGCTGGGCAGACATGGGTGGTGATTTTGTTTTGCTGATAGAAAAGATTATGTTGTGTACCATTACTATTTACCTCTACTATCATAGAAAAATTCCAAGCACAAATGATAGCCTCATACAATTTATTGATCTAGCTCATTACTTTTTAAACAACGCTTAGAAGGTAAGACCAGTATTTACAGAAAAACTCCATGGTGTTGTGACTGTTGTCTAATCAGCTCACGAGAGTGGTCATTGGCTAGATACATATAGTAAACAACCATTATACAAACTTTAATTCACATCAATGTATGATTTTCTCCTTTCAAATTATCTGCTAATATGGTCATTTATTGAAACTACATATAATATAACAATACCTCTGTATCTTCTTCCTCTTTTAAGCTCATTTTGACACGATCAAAGTAAATATACTGATGTTGTGACTTTGGCCTGATTCTCGTATATTCTCATTCTTGCTTCATATCCAAAACATTTCACATCCACTGTACATTATCATCATTTCTCTTTAGCAATAATGAAGTAGGTATCGAGGATACGTGTATTCCAAGTTCATCATGATAGGTTCTTGGTATCCTTCTGTTATGTAGCTAATGACAATATGTAGTTCCAATTGCACAATGGCAGCTACATTGCTAACATGTCTCACAGTCTTTGGTTTCTTCTGCATTCGAACAGAGGTTTCCGCGAGGCAAACTGTGCTCTGAGGTTGGTGGGCTTTCAGATAGAGTGCTTAAGTGTATCTCCCATCTTGTTTGAAAATAAGATAGCCTAATAGTGGACGCCCATAGCCAATACCTCTTCTCACAATAAATAATAATAATTATTATTAAAGATACATGGGGTGTGTGACATAAAATTAGTGCGTGTGTGTATGTTTAATGTAAAGCCGCGTTATATTACCAGCAGTGCAATGTAAAACACTACATAAACATTCCAAAAATGCTTAATAGTGATTGTAATGTCTTTATTGTGGTTGCCCATATATAAATATGAGCTTGTATCTCAGTACTAGCTACCAAAGTCAAATTCAATGTTAAATGTAATGCATGTCATCTCCAGAATTTACGTGATGTTGAGGTTACTATGATCTGACTTTCTCCTTAGTTTGTAGAGGTAAATGAATTACTCCAATACAATATATACACTACCATCTTCTTCCCATTTGAATGTGTATATATGAATATCATGTTGTCACTTGAAAGGCATATATCATAGTGCTATTATATGAAGCGTTGATTGAAGTAAAGTGCAAACAGTTCTGAAGGATATAGCTCTTCCCCTTTCAAGACACAAGGAGCAAAAAACATAACCTGACCATTGGAGTCGATATAACGATTCTGCTGACGATATCCAGGTTTGAATGGAAGAGACACTGAGATAACATATGTGGCATTGCAGGACGAGACTTGATCAGCGAAGAATCTTGACAAGAAAGGGCAGTGTCCACTACTACAGCTAATTTGTGATCTTCTGGAACAAAAACTCGAATTAGCTGAAGGTTTATATCATGATGTGTTGAAAAATCAATTCTTTAATCTTGCTATAAATATTATCAACAACCACCAAATTCTCTACTAAGTAGATAGTATCAATAGCCTTAGAGAGATTTGTTGAGGTTAGTTTGAACACAGTCAAACTGATGGATCTGAAAAAACTCAACAGCTTTGGAGTAGTTTTATAAAAGAGTAATTCATCATCAAAATTATATCACAATAGGATTGTTAGCTTCGAAACAAGCTCTATCAATTCATTTCGCTTGTTCAATTGTTTCATTGAAAATATCATATTGTTCATGTTTCTAATTATTTTTCAAACTCTATTATTAATTTATTTTGGTTCATAAAGAAGACAATTTAACTTATTACCTTGTAGAAAAGTTGTATTTAAGATTCTCTCAACTAAAATTGTTTTGGGGTATGCCAAGCAATTTTTTTTTAATTGAAGTGGATAACCTCAGACAGAAAAAGCCATAACTTTGTAGACAACACAAAATTAATCCATTTAAGTTTAAAGGTTACAATTAAGTACATAAATATTACATAAAGCTTTTTTATTTCATCTTCCTTTAAGTTCATCTTTACTTGATCAAAGACAAATAAAATAACTGATCTATTTTAACTTTTGCGTACTCTGCATGTTGGCTAAAACTATGAATTTTCATTGTACCATTCAATTTTCTTCAATAATTAGCAGTAGGACAATTATCAACAAGTAGTACTAATATGTGATATATAATTACCCTATTCTATTGTTTCATTGAAAAGATAACTTGTTCAGTTTAATTGTTTTGTCTAACTCTATAATTTTATTTTTGCTTCATAAAGAAGCCAATTTAATTTATCACTATTGTAAAATCTGTAATTCACTATGTTTTGCAATTGTAATAGTATATATTTCTAAAACCAATTGTGCTATATAAATTAATCAATGTGTTCTCAAAGGTAATTGTTTGTGATTTCTGTGAAAACTTTACATTCACTATAATTTATTAGAACTATTAAATAATATCACATCACTACAACAACAAAACCACATTATTCAAGCAGTGCCTTAAAAATAATCAATAATAGTCTTAACAAAGTGATCTGGTCTGTTAACATTAATCACTTGAGCTTGTATCTCTGTACTAGATAAATCCAACAATATCTCAAGTTTAGTCTCTTGTAAGGGATCATCCACCTAATATGGGTACTCTAATGACTCCAATATGTTTGACTACCATACTCCTCTTCAGGTGTACTAGGAGTATACGTATATCAGTATACTCAGTCTGTATAGGTCAATAGGTAAAGAGTGGGGCTGTACAATCGACTGGAGTACACTCAAGAGAAAACACATCTGAAAACGCTAATATTTCCCCTTTCAAGACACATGGAGTAAACAAGTTCTTGCACATTTTACGTCCATTAGGGCTCAATAAAACGATTCTGTTACGATAACCAGATTTGAATGGAAGAGACAATGAAATACCATAAGTGGCATCTACAGGACGAGACTTTAATAAGAGAAGGATCACGTCCTAAGAGGACAGCCCCTATGACAATAGCTAATTGTTGTTGTTTAGGACAAGTACACAAATTGTTTGTTGAAGTCTATTTTGTACCAATCTTTAATCTTGCTATAAATAGATCTACATCACACCAATCCTCCTACTAAATAGATAGTATCAATAGGTTTAGTGAGATTGTTAGATTAGTTTGAACACAGTCAACAATAGCATCAACTGATGGTCTGTAAAAAATCAGCAGCTCTGGAATACTTGACAAAAAGTAGTCATCATCAAATTGTATGTTGGGATCATTGTAATTATGAAGACCTTTTTGAATTTCGTCTTCTTCAACGTGTTTTAATAAACCATTTAAATCAATCTTAATTTCTTCATCTTCTTTAGATTGGTCAAACTGCCGGCAATCAACATTCTCGCCAAATTTAACTTTTCTCTTCTTCAAATTCGCTATAATTACTTTATCAAGTTGTGGCTTAGCTTTCCATGACACAACTTTGAAAATAACTCTCTCCTACAATATGTCTTAGAGTTGTCTCAATTCTCTGTTAACTCTTGTTCCCCCAATCATTGCCTTGTGGTAAGTTTAAGACCTCCATTTTACCATTCTCATCAATATGATGTACAGCTAATTCTACAGTACCTCCTCCAATATCTACTACCATATAATTACTAGATTTAAAGTTTATTATCTTGATCACAATATTCTGCTTTCACTCCTTTCTTTTGACAATAGATAGCAGCAGCTTCAGGTTCAAAGACTAAACATAGTTTCTCTGGATTGGTTTCGGTGCTTTGAAGCATAGCCATGTCTACTTGTGTTAAAGTAATTGGAGATCTATTGCTACAGAGACCAGCCTAAGAGATAAGAGGAGTATACATGTAATATCCATATAATGTTAGAGTATACTATATAGGTCTAGTTTCATTAGTAGTACAAAACAAGGTAGTCTCATTTCTAATCCTGTTCACTCCTAGTCCCTGAGGATAGGAATAGGGCATGTGTGCCATGTAAACCAATTTACACAATTTTATATATACTATAGTAAAGCCCCACCCCTAAAATCATATACTAAACATATTATACTTTATAGTTCATTTATATTTCATGTAGAGTTGTGTAGAGTTATATGGCACAGTATCAGGAATAAGACCAAATATGGTAGCACTTTTTCTTATCTGCAATGTTCAGCAGGTATGTGTATTAGTATTACTGCTATAACAACAGTGAAAGAATAAACTATTGTCCCACTTGTTGATATAGCAACACATAAATGAAGCAGAGTGGATAACTCATTAGTATACCCATATATGGTCAAAACAGACAACCATTTGTGAATTTCCATGCCCAACCTTAAAACTAAGCACAACACGAGACAATTCTTTTATTAACTTGCAGTATTGAATATCCTCACTTTATACTTTAAAAATGAATATTTCAAATTTAGAAACAATCAATGCAACTATTTACAATTGATTAAACCAGATAAGATGTTAACAAAATACTATAAACTATAAGTATTGTCTTATGATAGAACCTTGTTATCTCTATATAATAAGTATCAAAGTGGAAGCACAAATGAAGTAGTTTCATATAAATACAACTACCATACAATGACCATACTTTGTATGCAGCTTCTCTCATCAATTGTTTTTCATCTACCTTTCCAAATTGCTGGTACAGTGATGACCCAATTGAAATCAGTGGCTTTTAATTTTGTTGTAGTCCTGGAGAGTTGATCAAACTAAACTGTGTTTATTTGATTCAACATAAGAGCAATGACCTCTACTAGATAATACTTGTCACCTTTGTCATCTTCAATAGTCATGTTGAGTTGACTGACTAGAGAGAGAAATAAAAGAAATAAAGAGCTAAGTCTTGCCATATATATATATATTATATATATATTATATATATATATAGATTATATATATATATATATATATAGATATCATATATATATAGATAGTATATATCACTAGATATTATACATATATTATATATATATATATATTATATCGAATATATATATATATAATATATATATAAGTGGGTTTTTAGTGTTGCATTTATGAACCTTTAATAGAAAATAGTGTTATCTATAACAACCCCCTAGTCAACAACTATTTAGTACAATAATTTATACGTAGTAATGTTTATTACCTTAGAGGGCAATATTTTAAAGTACATGTGTATATATCCCAACATGAGAGTTTATTGTGTGCATTTAATAGAACATTTGCCCATTACTAATAATATGATGTCATAGTCGTTGTAGCCAGCAGGAAGTGGTACTGGCAATGTAATGTATATTAGTAGATACTGAAATTAGTAAACATAAAGTAAATGATCAAATTATATCAAAGGCAAGGAGCATAATCATCTGTAAACATCTTTTATGTGCTGATGATATTATAAAATATATTATCTGATGACTGTATCAGCTGTTGTTTACAATCCTACTTTATTCCTTCATTATGACAAGACTAAAACATGCATATCTATTTCATACCTCATGGCTACTATCTATTGTATATTTGCATGTAGTTTCAAAGGAAAATTGATGGTAAAATTTAATAATAATTTAAATTCCTAACAATTAATTGCTGGGTAGAAGTGGGTGGTGATTTGTTATGCTAGATTATGTTGCTGTAACATTTCTAGGTCCCTCTACTATCATAGCAAAATTCCAATCACAAAGGATAGTCTCATACAATTTATTGATCTACTCATTACTTTTTAAACAAAGTAGCACGACAACAACAAAAATAAAGCATTTACAGAAAACTCCATGGTGCTGTGGAATCAACATATGGGTGTGGTCATTGGTAGATACATACAGTAAAAACCATTACACAAACTATATTCACATCAATGTATGATTTTCATTTTCCAAATTATCTGCTATATGGTCATTTATTGAAACTACAGTATAATATGAAACAAACAATACCTCAGTGTTTTCCTCTTCTTTTAGTCATTTGATACGATCAAAATAAATATACTGATGTTGTGATCTTGGTCTGTTCTCGTATATTCTCTTCTTGCTCATATCCAAAACATTCACACATCAACTGTACCATTATCATCATTTCTCTTTAGCAATAATGAAGTAGGTACTCGAGGATACGTGTATTCAAAGTTATCCATGATAGGTTCTTGGTCTCCTGTTATGTAAGCTAATGAACAATATGTAGATCCAAATTCAATGCAGCTACATTGCGTAAAAGGTCTCATAGTCTTTGTCTTCTTCTGCATTCGAACCAAGAGGTTTTCCTCGAGGCAAACTGTACTCTGAGCGTGGTGGGCTTTCAGACAGAGTGCTAAGTGTATCTCCCATCTTGTTGAAAGCCTCATAGTGGACGCCCATAGCCATACCTCTTCAACATAAATAATAACTTATTATTAGTGTTAAAGAATACGTCACATGCCGGTGTGTACTTTAATGTAAAACAGCGTCCCATTACAGGCATTCTAGACACTGCAATATAATAACTTAAACACTATATAAAAGATTCAAAAATAGTTAATAGTAGTTGAATGTCTTTACTTCTATCTTGGTTACCCACATAGTTACACGGCTTGTATCTCAGTACTCCCAAAGTCTAATTCAATGTTCAATTTATCCATGTCATCTCCAACATTGTGTGATGCTAGGTTACTTTTGATCTACTTTTCTCCTTAGATTGTAGAGGTACACGAATCACTCCAAATATGATGCACACTGCCATCTTCTTCTTCCCATCTTGATGGTGTATACTGAATATCAGTGTGGTCACTTCGAAAGACATATATCATAGTGTGTTATCTGAGTATTGATTGGAGTGCATTCAGAAAAGACAAACAGTTCTGAAGGATGTAACTCTTCCCCTTTCAAGACGAAGGGAGCAAAAACATGGTCTACACATAACCTGACCGTTGGAGTCAGTATACCGATTCTGTTCACGATATCCAGGTTTGAATGGAAGAGAAACTGAGATACCATATGTGGCATCCGCAGGACGAGACTTGATCAGCGAAGAATCATAACAAGAAAGGGCAGCCCCCAATTACTACAGCTACTTTGTGATCTCTGGAACAAAAACTCGATCTGCTGAAGTTTTTTATCACGCTGTGTTGCAATCAATTCTTTAATCTTACTATAAATATATCTACAACCACCAAATCCCCCTACTAAGTAGATAGTATCAATAGGTTTAGAAAGATTGTTGAGGTTAGTTTGAACACAGTCATAATAGCATCAAACTGATGGTCTGAAAACTCAATAGCTTTGGAGTAGTTTATAAAGAGTAATTCATCATCAAAACTAATATCAGGATTGTTATACTTCGAAGCAAGCTCTATAAATTCATTTCTTGCATGTTTTAATAACCATTGATGTCAATACTCATAGTGTTTTCTGCTATAGTCTCCTCCAATTGACGACAATCAACTTCGTTACCAAATCTTAGCTTCTCTCCTTCAAATTCCACTGTAAATTGTTTTAAGGAAAATCTCTATGAGCCTCTTCACTACTCACCTTTGAAAAATATTCCTCTCCATACAATATGTGTTTAAAGTTGTCTCAAATTCTCTGTTAACTCTTGTTCCTCACCAATATTGCTTGTGGTAAAGTTAAGACTCCATTTTACCATTCTCATCAATATGATGTACGCTAAGTCTACAGTACCTCCTCCAAATCTACTACCATATAGTTACTAGATGTAAAGCTACCATCTGATCAAAATATTCTGCACTCACACCTCTCTTTTGACAATAGATAGCAGCAGCTTCAGGTTCAAAGAACAATGTAAAGTTTATCTTCATTGACTTCATTAGTATCAATTAAAGCATAAATTGGGGAACTGGTGTTAAAGAGCAAATCTTCTTTCACTACAAAGACCAGCCTATACATATATATGAGAGAAAATAAGTAACATATGTGTTAGTAATGATGACTACTCTTCATTAATACAGTACTACACATGTCTATATTCCTACAAATATGCTCATTTAGCATCCTTCCAATTTCAATAAGTGAAATTGCAGGAAATTAAAACTATGCCAGTCTTGTAAGACTGTGCTA
The DNA here is from genome assembly GCF_016097555.1 of Gigantopelta aegis. Lineage (NCBI taxonomy): Eukaryota > Metazoa > Mollusca > Gastropoda > Neomphalida > Peltospiridae > Gigantopelta > Gigantopelta aegis. The sequence continues at coordinate 19,093 of NW_024533122.1, forward strand.
TAAGTAGCAGATGTTTTGTATTCATTAATAGCTTTAATGGCAAACAAAATGTTATATACTTCAGGTAAAATTATCAGATACCCTGTAGGCAGCTTCTCTCTCATCAGTTGTTTCCCTCACCTTCCAAATTGCTGGTACAGTGATGACCAATTAAAGTCAGTGGCTACTAAACTTTACCAGCCTTTTTTTGATACGAAATATTAACTGATCTTTTATACAGTCAGCATTAGACCAATGACTTCTACAAGATAGTAACGATGACTTTAGGTCTTCAATGGTTGTAGTCAAAGCAAGTGACTGAAAATGAAATATGAATTAAACTAAAGATCTAAATACATATTTTTTAATCTATAAATGTACAAAGTCAAATAATTTCAGTTCTAAAAATTACGATAATATATTTTTTTAGTCAACTACAAAGTACTTGTACTACTGAAGACTGGAAAGTTAAGAAGGTAAAGTATCTATGATGCTGCTAAGAAGAGTTTTCTTAACCTTAATCTTTGAACAGCTATGATCAAAACATGTTGTTTATGATAGTATAATAAATTAATGGTTGCCATGGAGTCATTGGTCAGTTTGTGTGGGACAACTATAGTTCATCTTCTTCAATTGTACCATACAACAAACAACAATAAATCAATGATCATATACTTAGCAGGTGGTTGAAACACAGATGGCAGTACCAAGCAAAATAAAACAATAAATCAAAGTATACTGAAGTTGTATATTAATCAATGACAGTTTTTAAAACAGTAGTGCTAACATTTGATAATTGTCTTATTATATGGTGTCATGATTGTTCAGTTCTAATTATTTTGGCTAACTTCTATAATTAATTTATTATAGCTTCAACAAAGAATAGAATTATATTGTAGAAATCTGAATTTAAATAGTTTTGCAATTGTTAAGCATTTCTTTTGCTACAAATATTTTGGACTCGCCAAAGCAATTTTCTAATTGAAGTGGATAAGACACAGACAGAAAAGCCATAACTTAATGTGAAATAATGTATTTAAGTTTGAAGGTTACAGTTAAGGTATACACCATATATATGAGTACATAGAAGTTATATTTATCACTGGAACTCTAGATTTTCTAATATAATTACATATTGTATATTCCTAGATTAAGTAACAATTAAAGTCATCAATTTTCTTTAATAAAAGGGACTCACCTCATCTTCTTTTAAGTTCATCTTCACCTCGTTCAAAGTAGATATGCTGGTCAACTGATTTTGTTCGAATTTTTTGCGTACTCTATCTTGGCATTTTGGCCAAAACTCTGAATTTTCAGTGTACCATTTTCTTTCTTCAATAATATTGCGTAGGGTACTCGTGGATGTTGTTCTTCAAACTTCATTATGGTTGGCTGTGGATCGCCGTTTGTAGCGTAAGCTACAGAACAGTTTGTCGTTCAAAATCAAGGACAGCTACATTAGGAAGAGTTGTCTCGACCTTTGCTTTCTCTGCATACGAAACTAGAGGTTTTCTCGTGGTAGAGTGTGAATCTACGTCCACACTTGGACTGGTTTTTTGATGATTCAGATCCCATGTTGCTGTGACTTTCCCTTAGAAAACTACGCCCCCTTTGAGACCTAGCCCCTCTGAGTTCTTGCAATAATGGTTCTCCTTGTAATTCTACCTTCCGTTACCGTGTGATATATATTATAGTGACTATTTTACTAGTAAAGTTAAGAAAAGAAAACAATCTCAGTTGTAAGTGATCAAATTAGATTCTCCTTTATAATGACTTTGTCCTTAGTCTCATGATGATATTTCACTGGATCAGAGGACACTAATGAGGTCAGTTCTAAGATACCTTAAAGTTTTGTTACTATGAAAGACGAGACTAATTATAGAAAGACTTCATTTTTTGTTGTAAATCTCTACTGATGTCTTAATTATATAAGTCACTTGATTTGAAAGTAATCTGAAGCAAAATGTATTGTTTTTAGTTTATATATTAGAAATAGTCATTACAATGCTATTAGAGTTAGTCCAAAAACTTTATGAAATGTTTTTAATAATTTATGCTATATACTTGAAATCACTCAATCAATATATTTATAAGTAACAATAATATTTTTATTTATAGTGAATTACAGAGATAAGAAATGAGAATGACAGACTATACAAGTAAGTATATTAAAATAGTTCAAAGATTTTCTTTTAAGTGTAATGATGTCACGTGACTAGTAAAAGTAGTAGTGTGACTACTAATCATGTGATGCTCTAGTTTTGATGCAGATCAGAAACTTTTCAAGCGAATCATAAGTTTAATTAAATATTCATTTTAAATACCTACTATTGACACGTATATCGAGTATTAAAAATACTAAAAGTAATAGATAATATCAATAGTTTGGTTATTAAAGATAATTAATTAATAAAACTTAGTACCACTGCTATAACAATGACTATTTATGTTCTAATTATTTTGATACATATCTTAATTGTGTTCAGGGGATTATTATATTTCTATTGAATGCATTGTTTTCTCTGTTTAATTTACTATAGGGAGAAAGAAGACTTGGGAAAACAATTAAACTATTATCGCAGGATGCTTCATTTCTATTAACAAAATGACTTTATAATTTTTGTAATAAAATTTCTTTATACTTTATCGTGTTGTTCCTTTCTTTAGAAAAGAAAGTGCTTAATATGATGCTAAAAAACAGTTTGCAGATGGTGACAATGACCCCCAACAGAGCTAATAACACAATATCAGAGGTTCTTTAAAGATGTACCACTCAATTTACATGATATCCTACATAATGTGATGTCAAAACATGAAGTGTATGAGAGTCTTCTGCTATAATGCAAGTAAGCAGTCTATAGTTGGCTATGTAAACGAGCTTGAGGGTGTGTGTGTGTGCTTGTATTGGGATATGTCACCTGTCATTGCTATTGTGAATGGTCACATGATATAGTATCAGCATTGTAGTTAATTTATGTGGCATAATGTTACAAACATTCTAATTGAATGTAGTGATCTGATGTCATTTTTAAGTATCATAACTAAAATCTTTTATGGCTTTAAGTAGTAGACTTCATCATAAGAAAATTTGGCCACAGAAATATTTTATAAATATACAATGGCTTATTCATATCTATAAAAACAAATTTTGACCAAAAAGTTAGTCTACTTCTAAAAAATCTGTCATTTTTATACTTAACAAAAATTTCCTTTATATAATATCTAATGAAGCTTCCAGAGTGTGTGTGTAATTGACTTTTTTTTTTTATACTATTTTATAGAGTTTTCTTTATTCCTTATAGGAATCTTATCATCAATGCCGTACATCGTTATTGAAATGATGAAACATCATCTCATGATCTACTCTCTTTAAATGACACAGAGGTAGAACAGGAAAAGTAGAAGATTTTGGAGAAAATGGGAATTGATAAACACAAAGAGCTTATGCATTACTACTAAATAGTTGTGGAATTAAGAACACCCTCCTCCACCACTGTCACAAATCAGGTGTATTTCTAATACAATAGACAAATGTGATAGAATGTCTCTAACTATAGTATAGTGTAAAAAATACATTTTGAAAGTGACGTTTTAGTGTATCTAGACTTAGTACCAACTTTGATGAATTTTTTTTTCACTGCACTCACTAGTAGCAATATAATTTAATAAAGTTTAACAAAATGTAATGCCACATGGCTTTATAACAGGTCTTTATATGAAATAATTAATGTGTTATGTTACAAAAGTATAATTCACAATATATTACTGATATATATAATATTATATATTATATTATATTATTTTGTTTTACCCCATTCAAATTTAGGTAAATGATGTATATGTCAAAGTATCCACAAATCCAACCGCTCAACAGCATTTGTTTTTGTGGATATTGCTAATGCAATGATCACTAGCTTGGAGATGGTGACATTAAAATGCTCCGTTCATTGTATGTCAGCCTAAAAAATACTTATCTGAATGGCAAGAAAAACATGCTTTTGCTTTCAACGCAAGTCAAGGTCCTTATATTCTAACATATCATCGACCACTAGTACTCAACATTGCTAAGAGGCAGGACTGTGTTGCTGGTAAAGTGGGCAGTAGAGAATCCAGACGAAGGAGAAGAATACACAAATGTTGCCACTATGATGATATGACTTATAGCTTGACATCTGCAGGCTCTGCACGGGCAATGATCCCTGTTCCTCCTAATCAATTTAGAGATACAAGTACTGAACCTAGAACTCCTTCTTCAATTACATCAGCTACTACTGGTATGGACATATAGTATTTGTCTATTAGAGTATCTAACTTGTTAGAATTAATGTAGTTTCGTTTATGTATTCCATTTCAAAGAAAGGAGGGTTGAAGACCAGACCCTTGATGGGAATGGTAACATTAACACTGTCCATAATGTTTACTGTTGTATTCCCTAATTTTATCACCTACGTATGCAGGTACTATCATTAGCCCCTCCATCTTTCTATTCTCTGTAACATCTTATAAATTACATAGATAACTAGTGCTCCTCCTAAACAACACATAATTAAAGCTGAAATCAGTTGTTTTCATATTCGGACACTGAGAACAGGGTAAAGTGTGCATGTGTGTGTGTGTTGTGTGTGTGTGTGTGTGGTGTGTGTGTGTTTGTGGTGTGTGTGTGTGTGTGTGTGTGCATGATGTGTGTGTGTGTGTGGTAGAGGAGACTTGTTTTTAATATGAATGACTATATTAATTCATTGATATGTAAATGTTAATATTATAATTACATACATGTTGTGTTTGTATCTTTCATATATTTACTATCTACTATCATATACAGGTACAAAAGAAGTGACAGTGAAGTTTGCGGTATAACTACGACAGTATGTAATGTGGTTTATGTAATACAAAATAAAAGAATGTCATTTTTGAATTGATTATTAATAATAAAGGGAGTGACCACTATTCAGGTAACAAAATGGCTTTTGGAGGAGAGAGAGAGAAGTATTTGCTGCGATCAGAACAGTCCATATCAGTGTTATATCAACTAGAGCGCATCATCCAGAACCACTTTCTCGATAGAAAAAATCAAAGCGTAGATTTGGATTTCGAACAACTCAAGGAAATATTGCTGCTATGATTTGGTACGACCCTTTGTACGTAGCTTATACAACTACTGGAGATGCTGAGTGAACACATAAAGTTAGATGGTGTCCATCAACGAGTACCTAATGGGTCTTAGTAGAGAAAGGAGAGAGGGAGTGTCGAGTGATTGACTTTGGTTATCGAGCTCAAGAGACATATAGTAAAATGAGATCCAGTGATCGTGTCAATCATATTTACTTTGAAGAATGAAAAGTTTCTTGGAAGAGATGAGTTGAGTTGAATGGTCAACCTAAGTAGGAGGGCGTAGTCGGACATAGATTATTGCTGGTAATTATTATTATAATAAAAGCAACTTTTGCACACTAAACCAGTTCTTTCCTATAAAGAAGAGCAGTTTCATTTAAAAATGTTCATTCAAATAAGTTGTTAGTATGGTAGCATAGTCAGGTAAACACTCTGGACAGTAACAAATTGAAGTTAGTCAATGTATAGGAAGTTTTTATGTGATATAATTTTGCCACACCTACCTCAAACTGTTATTAAATATTAATATAACTTATTAAATTATGAATATTACATCATACACACATATAATTTAGATAAGCTAATATAAAATTATCGATATTTCCTGATATATTTCCAGTTTGTCCAAATGCAACAACAAGTGTGGGAGTGGCGTCTAATGCCAGCCTATTAGCCATCTAGTTTTTGCTTAATTTATATAAATTGTGTCGCTTAATACTGGTATGTAGTTATAATCCATTTCATCACCTTTCAGGGACTAAATCGTGAGTGTGTTGGTGAGGCTTTAATGGAGATCTTATTACATTGTGAAGTCCATTGCATTCATTTTAAAAATATCTCAAGGACAGACTGTAATGAGCATCTTCCCAAGACCATTCAATATAGCTCAGAGGAGCAGACTTGGACTGGGTCATTACTGTACTGCTATATGGAAGGCCAGAGCGAAAAGAGAATGATGAGAGAAGCTGCCTATATGGTAAGATACATTTTATATCATAGCCATTGTAATGGGATAGGGACTATGATATATATTTACTTCTTCACTTGGTACAGCCTATTGCTAGATTTAAAAGAAATAAGGATTATATGACCTTATTTTAGTAAACACCTTGATCAAGTAAGCAGTCAACTATCATGTACTAAAATTAGCATTAATAAGAGAGTTGACATAATGATCATTTACTAAAATAGTCAGAATAATGACTACATGGAGTAGTTGAACAAGTATTCACAATTTGCCTTGAGGCTATATAAACAAATGGTATTAACTTGTGACAAATTATTTGTAGAATTTGCCACTAAAAATTAATAAGTGTGAGTGGGTGTTGTCATGAGATGTTAAGGGGGTATACCAGGAGTCTTTACCTGCAGCATGTGTTTATAACAACAACTGAGAGAATAAATACATGCGACACATTAGTCTGGCTTATTATTAGATGTGTTAATTACTTGCTTATTCCATAGGTCGGTCTGTGAAGTCCATTTGAGGGGTATAAAGTACTTTGACAAGAGTTGGAAGATCGGTATCAATTCGACCGGACGAAATCAAGCCAGATCGTATTATCTATAGCTATTTGGGAACAGAGGTCAGCTGCCCTATCTCAGTCAAAGTATCAAAATGAAAGAAAATACATTCTTCAAGATATGATGTATCAATTTCGTTCTCTCAAATAACAGGTGTACAGATATTGGTGAGGGGACGGTAGACAGTCACAGCTCATCATGAAGATGATGGAAATATTGAAGGTTATTGTAACTCCATTGGTAATGATTGCCCCGGTGGTATACTAAAGTAAACAAATACGTCTCTAATCTTTTGGCAGATATTGTGGATGATACTGACTTTGAAAGTTGTTCTTTCTGTAGCAGATCACAGAGAAAAACAAGTCAACCACAAGGGCCAATCGCAATTCGAATTCTATTACAATGAGTTTGAGCAAACAGGAAATTAGTGTTTGGTGAGACTGGTTGCTGAAGAGGATGACCTCCTTGATGCTCTGGATATGATAAAGAAATCTGCATATTACGCCCTCCACATTTCATAGAAACATATGGTGACGACGTTATACACGTGGTGCTGATTGTATTAAAGGAGTCCAGTTTGATGATGATACATTGTATATAAGTTATGGCAAAGTGGCTGAAACTCTTTCTAACCTGCAAATAAATGGTATAATACAGTGTACATTGTCAGCATTGAATGGCCTTGAAGGTGAAGTTGATACATTTATCTGTTGGAGGATTTGGAGGATGTAAGTATGTTTCATGCGAATCCAAGTCTGGCGATAGAGACACAATATTCCCGCAGTCGAGGTTTATAAATGTCATTGTTCCTACCGATCTCCCCTAGTCTTGCTCATTGCTTCTGGAGGCTGTCTGTGGCGTAAAAATCCGAGCTGTGATTCGTAAACTAAGTGATCTGATGTCTCACATATGGTATAGCATGTTCAATTCCTTATGAACCAGCATGAAACATAGACAACATTTCTGTTATTTTCAATCGTGAGGAACAAAATCTTACAGAAGTAGAGATGGATTTGTGTTGTGTCTACAAAACGGAGAATATGCCAAATGTGATAAGTGTTCACAACTGCCGTTGCACCTGAACGTCATGAACAAACCACATGACGTTTAAGATATACTAGTACACCAAAAGTTGGTATAAGGCCAGTATGTAAAAAGATGAAGAAGATGCAAGTTTACAGTAGCGACAGATTGGTCAATTAATTGTCGATATTCCAATCCTGATAACCGTTCCAAAAAGATCAACGTATGGTTGATAGGGGGACAATGGACTTTAGTGGAACAGAAATACTAAGCTAAGGCAAAGTATGCGTGTAACTGGTGAAGAAGTTAAGACTGTTTGTGATTTTGTTTACTAAATCAAAATGATGATTAATTTAAAATTGTGAGTGCTTGTTCTATTTGTTGTTGTCTCTGTTATTACAAAACATTCTTCATAACGATGATATTCAAAATATTAAATAGGAAAATTACGAATGTGCATGTCCAAGTTGGGAGGCCTGGGTTCGTGGACTATCAAACTATTTTAATAATTGTAATTATGTAACATGCTATTATTAGTTATAATAATATTAAAATATGATTGATATGGGTTTTGTCTTTAACAATGTAGTTTGCTCTAGTGCCTCATAAAAATATTGAGACATTTAAGTTTTAACAGGAAGAACCACATTTCCAATATCAAGGTTTACCATATCAGATTATTGGATATTAGACAAGTTCAACTAACCTATTTAGGTGAGTTTGTTATTATAACATATGTGTTACTATGAAGACAAGTAAGTAAGTGTTTAATAGTGAACACTTGCGTCTCTATTAATCCATTTGTTGATCTTGATCTATTTTCTACATCTATCTTATTTTCAAAACCTTATTTTCTGATTCTATTTATGTAAAGCAATCCATCATCAATAATTATATTGTCTTGAAAAGTCATTTACACCAATAGACTCAACAAGGAAAGGGAATACTTATTATTTATTTTAAACACTGGTAGGATACTGGCATGGCTTGTGTGACGGTGTGTATTAGAATACTAATTATTATATAATTTATAATAATGATGTTTTAAAAGTTAGCTCCAAAATAAAACAGCACTTATCACATTAATCATGTTTATCATCTTTAAAAGGTATTGGTAATTCAATCCATATGTAGCCTCTGATTTACGAGACTGAATAATGATAGATTTTTTCTCCAAATTAACCGCACCAGTAGCAGTTTCAAGGATGTTCACTTTGTATCACCATGAATTGCATACGCTAACGAGACGAAAGTTGTCCAATGCCACAATGTTTGACGATAGAATACGTCTTGCTCTTCTGAACGTTTCTCTTTTCTTTTCAATGTGAGTACCTAATTGATATACAGACAAAATTTTAAACATTAACGCATAATTATAGTACAATGCATGTAAGCATAAAACTATCAAATAATGATAAGTAATTTGTCTGTGGCACTGTAAGTCATTTATTTGTATCCTCAATGACCATGTTATTATATTGTATTAATAAAAATTAAAATATATTAGAATTTGATAGGGCGAAAACAGATGAGCTGGATGAGTGAAAACTTAGAATAACCAGTTGACAAGTAAAATGAAACACATTATGTCTCTTAGAAAATGCTAGCTATGCTAAGCTTATGAACTGTGCCACAGTAACAATTTACAGAAGGATTGTAATTAGATGAAACTATAATTATTTACAGCTAAATACCTTACTGCTGATATGATAGCCCTTCAGAGCTTGGTAAGAATGACATGTATATTTAAATTTAATTAACTGTGCTTGTAATTGTTCTTGGAGACTTTGTGTGCTTTAACAGGCTTTGTGAAACTCTGCTTGATGAGGCATATGCAAGGTGCTAATATCAGGACCTAGCTTTTCACACCTTTCATCAGCACTCTCTCTTCTCGTATTCAACAATGATGAATCAGGTTCCTAGCCTTTGGCATCGTTCACAGAGAGTGTTCAGAGCAATTTCAAGGAAGAAACTTTTGGTCTATCAGAGGGTTTCATCTGAAGGCAATGAACAATGATTTTAAGAGACTATGGTATTCACTCAATGATATACCAAAGCTTCCGTTTCTGGCGCTTGTAAATGTAGAGGCAATCCAGCTTTCTTTATAGAGACCTCAGCTGTTTAGCGAAAGGGTCTTGGTGGTAGGATAAGGACAATTAAGCTAATATCAGCATAAAGATGTCCCCATAGAAAAAGTATCCAATGTATCATTGTAGACTGGGTTTTCACTGTAGCTTCGGAGGCATATTAGTCTAGAGCAAGGGAGCAACTGTTAAATACCTACTGATGACTGTTTATGACACGGAGCAACACCAAGATCTGCCCAACTTTAGCTTGTAAAACTTTCTGTTAAACAGTACATTACCACCTGTTAACAGGTCACACATGTACAACACAATGAGAATGAATTGTAGTAGACCTACATTGATAATATCTCGTAAATATGGTACTTTAATGGTAAAAATAGAGTCATCCAATAGATCTTGATGGTGTATTGTTTGGTGAAACAACTTCACATAGTTGTGCTGATGAGATTTCGAGATCCATATGTAGTTTTCCATGATGTAGGGCCAGGTCTCTAGGGTAGATGAGGGAGGTAAATGCCTAGAAACTGGACACTGTTTGGATGTATCATCTTACTAAGCAAGGAGATTCGTACGAAAATTTGTCCACGATAGCTCTCCATTTGGTCACTGACACGAGCTTCCCTCTAGCACCCTGTTAGTATGTCATGTAGTTCTCTTTGCTACCCAAAAAGCTCCATTTAGTTTAACGTCATAGACTGACTCATTAAGATCCTGCCCCAACTTTCTTCTTTGGATTGATAGGGTCATATAGTTCATAAAAATACTCTGAAAAGAAAGTGGCCATACTGTAGTAATAAATGAGTGGGTGGTTATAGCGCGGCTTGGAGAAGGTAGAAATATCCGAACATTTTTTACGCTTTTTTTGAGTACATTCATGTGAAGATATTTGTTCAATAATTGATCCGGCTTTACAACAAAATTTAAACCCTAGTAATTTGCAGAAATGTAATTGATTCCTTAATATCTGCAAGTTTGGAGACATCAAATAATAATATTAAAGAACCTCGAGGTCTGAAACTTTTGAAAATTAGATGAAGGTCAATTTACTACAATTGTACGGATATATTTATTTCTACGATAAATTGACATTTTTCCAAAGCTAAAAACCTTGCTTACTTTAATCATATTTATATTATATGCTTATAAAAATCGTACAAGAAAAGTCATCCGTAAAAGTACTAACTATTGATCAGTTTCGTTCGTGACCTTGTCAGCAGGTTGTTACATATCCATAGAATCAAAAATCACAACCAACAGTACGGATGCATTTCTTGTACGATTTGTATAACATAAAGAATAATAGTGATTAAAATAAGCAGGTTTGTACTTTGTAAAAATGTCAAATATTATTGTAGAAAATAAATCCATCCAGCAAAAATGGTATTAATTACTTCATCTTTAAGTTTCAAAAGTTCAGCACTCGAGGTCTTTAAATATATTATTTGACATCTCCAAAATATTAAGGAATCACTTACCTTCGACAAAGTACTAAGGTTTAATTTTTTAAAAAGCATGATCAATATTAGAAAAGTATCTCACGACTTGCATCAAAAAAAAAGCTGAAAAAATTTCAGGTATTTCTACCGTAATTGTAACAATCTTTTTAAACACTAATAAAAAAATACAAATCTGCTTTATTGTTAGCGTTCCAGTGTTAACAGAGAAATTAAATAACGGCAGGTTTTTTTAGTTGAAGTACGTATTAATAAGTAAATCTTAATAAATTAAGAAGTGTTTTTGTAATTACTCACTATATATATATATAATATATATATATATATATATATATATATATATATATATATATGTATGTATGTCTGTATGCATGCATGTATATAAAACGTATGCATTGTGTAGGTTGTGTGACTGATTGCAATAAGGGACAACTTCTGTCAAACAATTGTGATGCAGATATATTACACAAAACTGTTTTTGTGATGTTTTAACAGGTGTCAGTTTTCATAATCATGTCACAAACGGTTTGCCAGAAGTGGTCCATTTTTGGACAAAAGGTCACACAGATATTATATAATATATATATATATTATATCTATATATATATATCGATACATGCAGGCTAAGTTGAAAAGATGTTAAGGAAATTATTGTTTTACGATCCAGGTGTTATTCAAAATATGTATGCATGTTCAAGTCCTATGAACCAGGAAAACATAAGCCAACATTTTCTGTTATTTTCACTCACAAAGAACAAACTACAGAAGTAGAGATGTATTGTTGTGTAACTACAAAAAGGAGAATATATGATGAAGTGTTCACAACTGCTTTGCACCTGAAAGTAATGAAAAACCCAATGATTTTAAAGATAATAATACACCACAAGTTGGTATACAAAATGTTAAAGAAGAAGAAGAAGTTCGAAGTATGACATTGCGTCAAATTAATTTTGATCTCCCAATCCTGATAAACGTCCAAAAGATCAACGTATGGTTGATAGGACAATGGACTGTAGTGAGAACAGAAATACAAGCTAAAGCTAAAATATCATGTAAACTGGTGACGAAGTTAACGATGTTTTGTGATTTCTTTCTACTCAAAATGATCATTAAGTAAAGTTGTTAGGTTTTTTCATTGGTTTAATTTTTATGGAACACAACAATTATTTAAGCTACAAAGTGTTAATTGGAAAAGACCTATTTTACATGTACATATAGTTCATATTCTCAAACACTGGACGAGTAAGGAAGAATACTAGGTATTGTAAAATCTTTACTTATAAATACTTATATAGACAACATGATGCATAAGAGACGATACAAAAAAAATGTTACATGTCCCATTATGGTAGGGGTCTGGAAACTCTTTTAAATGATCAGACCCATCGAGCCACGGCCTATAACTTGGACTAACTGATGATGGCAAAAGCAGACGAAGCTGGACGGATTGGTTTATCAGTTATCAACCAATGGACCTGGTTCATATATAATAACCTACTACAAACAGAGGAACACGAAGCCACTCTCTCGGCTTCGATAATCAAAACGCATAGAGTTATGGATTTCGAACGACTCAAGGCAATATTGCTGCTATTGATTTGGTACGACCTTTTGTACTGGTAGCTGTATACCACTACTGAGAGATCCAGAAAAGTGAACACATTAAAGTTAGATGGGGTCCATCAACGAGTACCTGAATGTGTTTTGATAAAAAGACAGGTGATGTGTGTAGGTGGTTGATTTTGTTACGAGCTAAAGAGACATACAGTAAAATGAGATCTGATGATCGTGTCAATCATTACTATTTTGAGAGAATGAAAATGTATTCAAAGAGATGAGGTAAAGTTAAAATGTTTGAATGTACACATTTTTGTGACCACACCCACAAATGTACTATATGAAAAAAAGAACAACCTTCATGTAATTCTACATCTATACTAATAACAGTACAGATCGATATATACACATGTGTACAATTAGTGAAGGTTGAAAAGGGTTAGAACTAACCCATCAAATTAAAGTAGAGTAGGTATTAGTGTTAATATGGCTTGATTATACACTGATTAATATAATAGTCTTAACTCTAACATTTGTTTGGTTGGTAAGGTTCTAGATTTTGTAATCTTTCCTTTGAAAGGTACTCTTGTAACATATGTGTAGAATGATATGATCAAATGATCTAGGTATAAAGTTCCAAACACACACTTTAAACATATTTATTATACTTACCAGATAAGCCATATTTAAACTTGCAGTGTTTTAAATAATAGTCATAACTTCTGTATAGATTTTTATAAGCCTGCAAATTTTAACTTACCAAAGCAGTATTTGGTATTTGGTTCACCAAGCTCTTTTTTCTTTGGCTACTATATACATATATAGTACTATATTCAGTTCCCACACTGTAGCCTTGGATAGACAGTTGTTGTTGAAGCATTTAATGGGGAGGAAATTCTATATAGTCGAAGTAATAGCATTCATCTGAAGTACCTCAAAGAACGTCTCGTAGTCTCATCTTCAAAGACTGTGAATGCAGTCAAAAAGCAACAGAGTTTGATTGGGTCATCACTGTACCTGCTATTTGGAATGCTAGAGGAAAGAGAATGATGAGAGAAGCTGCTTATTGGTAAGCTCCTATTTTGTAATAGGATTATTTGTACTAAACAGTGCATGGATCATAATTTATTAATTGTCTACACTGAAGGATATAACTGATGTATTACACGCTTCTTGTAACTTATCTGATCTTACACTATAATTTACCCATACATATTCCTTAAGAATTTTATGATAGTTCACAATTATATTCTACCTATGTTTAGGCTGGCCTAACATCTCCAGTGACTGGAATATCTACATTCAACAAAATTGGACGAGGACTACCTCGACCTGAAGAAACCAACCCAGACAAATTATCACTTGCTCTCGAACCAGAATCAGCTGCCATATAGTCAAACAGTTACCATGAAATTATTAAAAGCTTCGAAAGCGCAAAAAAATCCAAATATATGGTTTGTTTGACCCCAAAACATGGCGGGAGGTACTGTGTATTAAAGCTCATCAAACGAGGAAGGAGGGAAAATAGAGGTGGTAGTTACCCTATGGGTAATGACTGGGGAGGCCCAAAGGTGAATGAAGAGTTTCCAAGCTTTTATCGTAGATTGTTGATGATGTTAACTTTGACAATTTCTTTCCGTTGTGGAGACACAAAGAAGCAAATTGCACACAAAAGCCATACTTAATAATCTCCTTACAATGAATTTGAACACAGAAGATGGTGTTTGGAGAAAGTGTGGGTAGTGTGAAGACACTCGAAGTGGCAAAGAAATATGCATATTCTCTTCCTTCTGCCTTATTCTCCACTATACTGAAGATAGAATAAGAGCTGGTGCTGAAAAAGTTTCCAGGAGTACAGTATGATGATGATGCCTGTGTATATTAGATATGATGCAGTTGTAGAAATCTTTGAGCCAGCTTTAGAAGGTATTACCAGATGTACACTAGCAGCTTTGAATGATGTGTTGGTGGTATCATTGATACCGTATATTTAGTGGGTGGTTTTGGTGGCTCCAAGTATGTTCATTCCAAGCTAACTAATTCTATTAATAAAAGGTTTGTTGGTCAATAAATATCGCATGGTTGTGCGAATCAGCAAATTTAGCTATTGCATCTGGTGCTGTGATGTGGAGAAAAAATCCCACAATTGTCTCAGCACGTAAAGCTGATGCTACTTATGGGATTTGTTTATTTCTACCATTTGAAGATCATCATGATCCATTTTACCAAGTCCTTCAATGACGACAATCTCCTCTATTACTCGAGAGATGCTATAAAGTGTTTCTTCAGAAAGGTGAAATGGCACGCATTGACGAGGTCATTACAACTGAAGTCGTTCCTCTTAAACAATCACAAACAGATATAGAAATTTATATATATACCACACCTGATGTTGGTGTCAAATACATCAAAGACAAGCAAGATAGATTTACTGTTCGTCAAATTGGACGACTTGTCATTGATATACCAAATCCAGGTAATTTGACAACTCAACAACGTTTGGTTGATGTAACTATGGACTTTAGTGGGACAGAAATACAAGCTAAAGCTAAATATCGTATTACTGGAGAAGAAGTCAAGACTGTTTGTGACTTTTTATCATCTTGTAAAGATTCTTAATATTAAATGATACTTTGTTATTTTACTGTTCATCTATTTTAATGATTGTGATTTCCAGCAGTTAATTAATGGTAATAGAATTTTAAACTTCAAACTATTTTAAAATTGGTGATGAAATTACTACAAAGTTAATTTTTTATTACTGCACGTAGTAGCAGATCCAGTGGCACTGCACTTGCCACTTTTAGTGTAGACAGCAATATTTCACAGCAGATCTGGGATACTGAAGTAGGAGGGCAAGAAGTCTGGGGGTACTGATAAACAGTAAATCTATGTATACTTTTATGTTATACAATAATTGTATTTATAGAATCATCAGGTAATTCAGTCACCTGGGATTGTTGATACTGTAACAGAGAATATGTAGAACAATCTCTGGTGCAGGGAAGATCTTTCCCAATGTAACCTTGTTCTATATGAAGTTTCATTGTTCATAAGTGGTAATAAGTTCCATATTCTAGTTGTTCTTATAAAATAAAAGTTTTGAAACCTTTATCAAAATGGGTTGTCAAAAGATTGATCAGTAAAATAGATGGCTTCTAACAACTAAAAGTTCAAGGACTTCTTGATTATGATGCATATACCTGAAATTTAACTTTACTAAAATATTTAAAAAATTGTATGAGACTAATGGTCTCATAACTAATTTACCAAGTGACTACACAATTCAACATGTGACTACACAATAGTTTCAACTATATAGATATTGGGCAATGAGTATAATGTCAATTTCAGAGGCTTGATTATTGTTTTAAAATTTTTAAATCATCATGATCAAAGTATAGGACTGGTATATATAAGACAAACATAATATGTTAATATATAGACTTACACACTAATTATGTACATGTATGTAGGCTCATACAAACTGTGTAACCTCTGATGATAGAAATGCCAACTTTAATGTCATGCAGATCAAATAAAAAAGAGCACATTAAAAAACCTATTTGAAGACATTGATATCCCTCACAATGCACATTGCATAAACATCATTCATGGTCATTTTAATAATTGATTTAGTATGTCAACGTCCTCTAATTCGTTAAAAATAATTATTTGAAAGCTATTTCACATTGGTTGGCATTCAATTGTTCCTAAAAAGTTAGTAGGCAATTTCTTAAAAATGTTGATTAGAAAGAAAATCACACACAGTCTTCACTTCCTCTCCAGTGATACGATACTTAGCCTTAGCTTGAATTTCTGTCCCACTGAAGTCCATAAACATATCAAACATAACGTTCATTCACAGGTAAATTATCTGGATTAGGGACATCAATCTTCAATTCCCAATTTTCCAACATTGTTTTTTCCATGTTTGTCTACTGTATACTGGACTCCAATTTCTGGTGTAGAATAGATGGTTAGTGTCACGCTAGTATCTTTTTGAATCGAGGAACTACAGATGTAGTATACACCTCATCAGCTCGTGCCAAATCTCCTTTCTGTAAAAATACACTGAAAACACGGTCACAGAAGTACCACGCTCATCATCTAAAACAGTACGATAATGGACGTCATGTTATCTGCTTCAAAAGGTATTGATAATTCAATTCCATATGTAGCATCTGATTTACGAGACTGAATAATTGATGGGTTTTTCCTCCACATTACTGCTCCAGTAGCAACTGCAAGGTGAGCATGTTCAGGACAAACAATATACAGTAAATTCTTCCATTATATTTACGAATGGATTCTTCAAGTTTCTTGTAAATATATGACATCCTCCAAATCCACAACAAGATAAATTGTATCCACTCTAGACTTCAGTTCTTCCAGTGATGCTACAGTACACTGTACAATACCATCAATGGTAGGTTGGAAAAGTCTTGTTTCAACAACACTATATTTATATATATAAGTATCATCCTCATATTCAATACCTTCCATTTGTTCGACACGTCTTTTCTATTTTATCTCCATAATACTCAACGAAAGAATTCGGTAATTGACTGTCAGCTCATCAGAAGCAGTTGCTGTAGCTTTGTATGTATCACCAAATTTCTTTTTTCTCTTCTTCAAACTCATTATAAAGGAATTTATTAAGTATAGCAGCATTAACAGCCTTATGACGAATAAACCCATCAAAATTTCCGATCACCAACAATATCTTCAAGCAATTCAGAGAATGCTTTGTTAACTGTTGTTCACCCCAGGCATTACCTGTTGGTGTCAGGACAACACTGACTTTATTAATAGCTTCATTGTAATCTTGTACTGTGATATCTACAGTACCACCTCCAATGTCTATGACCCATATAACGTTTAGGTGGAGATACTGACACAACATTCTTAGTGTAGTTTTGAGCATATATAGCAGCTACTTCAGGTTCAAGAGCTAGGGTTAATTTTTCGGGATTATCTTCAGGTGGCTTTGGTAGCCCTCGTCCAACGGGAGTAAATCTAGTGATACCAACTTTGTCAGATGTCAGACCAGCCTAAACAATGAAACAAGTATAATTGCATCTTTACTTAAAAGGAAATACCATGTAAGCAGCTTCTCTCATCATTCTCTTTGCTCTAGCTTTCCAAATAGCTGGTACAGTAATGACCCAATCAAAGTGTGTAGATTTCATTGAACGCACTCCATCACTCAGACGTGCCAGTAACAAGTCTTTAAGATGTTTGAGTATAAAGGCAATTACTTCAACTAGAAAGTAATCGTTGCCTCCAAATGACTTAATGGTTGTAGTACGATCTACAGACTATATGAAAAAATAAGCATAAAAGTAAACATATCATGCCAAAAAATGTTAATAATTGAAGTGTGCTTTCTTATGTTACACAATAATCTAAGACATAATACTAAAATTATACTGCTCACATGAGCACTTTAAAAAATTTTCCCTCAATACTATACATGTCATCCTAAGAAGGTAACAATTTTAGATATCTAGAGAGTATATATATTTATTAGTCTCATACACAGATAGTATGGTTAGTAATGGCAAATAGCTGTGTGGTAGCAATGGCTAAAATTCTAAGATGTGATGAAGCATGATCACATGACTACTATATAATTGGACATGGTAGTTGAATTATTAATAATTTATTTCACAACAAAAAATCTTTTCTATAACTTATATAAACTAAACAAAAGGTAAATTATATTAAAGAGTTGTTTTATAATGCTCAAATCAAACTCTATGAATACAACTTTCTAATCGATTTACAAGCACTGTTTAGGCTATATAGCCTATCATGCTTAGTACTTGAATTAGATCTCTTCATCAGACTGAGTTCTTCTGAAAAATGTAACAGATCGATTCAATAATGTCAGTAAAAGTATAAACATGCCCTAGTTTGTCCATAGTAATTAAAATGACATTACTAAGTGCTTCCCATCACTTCCACAATATAGTATAGCATGTGTGCCCATTGCTATATTGTTATTAGTTTGATTGTTAATCTTTAGAGCATTCATTCTTTTTATCTAACTTCTCTTATACTTGTAGCTTGACCATATTATAAGTATGTGACCTAATTGAGTTAGTACAAGATTTTTTGATTAGTATTCTAGAATGAAACGTCATTATGCCCCAAGATTTTTTAGTCACTGTTACCAGATGGTAGGTAGGCATTATTTATTTTTTTTATATTATTTTTTATATTTTTTTATCTAGGTACAAGACTACATAGTTTAGAGACAGATTTAATTGCTAAGCAGGCAAGACATTACAATAGAACTTATCGTGTGTTAATTTTTTTATTTTTTTTTTAATGTATTTTATATGAACAAATATGATTAGAAGTGAGACAGAAAATACTTATTTATCTTATTATTTTTTTCTTGTATATTTATTTCTCTTTCTAGAAGCATCTTGATTCTATTTTTATTTCAAAGTAAATGTAGTTTGGTAATTTGACTAGGACGTACTTTACAGTAGTTTGGTATCTGAGCCTTAAATCCAAAATCTTCTACTACACACTTGTTGCCATCCACCTTCTTTAATAAGATAGCATTCGGTACTCTTTCAAATGTACTATTGAGTTTAAAGGTGTTCACTTTGTCATAAC
Organism: Gigantopelta aegis; assembly: GCF_016097555.1. Taxonomy (NCBI): domain Eukaryota; kingdom Metazoa; phylum Mollusca; class Gastropoda; order Neomphalida; family Peltospiridae; genus Gigantopelta; species Gigantopelta aegis. The sequence continues at coordinate 38,462 of NW_024533122.1, forward strand.
CACGAGTGGCGTACGCTAAAGAGACGAAAGTTGTGCCCAAAGTCAATTGCCGCAATGTTTTGTCTAGTAATAAGTCTTGCTCTTCAGAACGTTTCTCTTTTCTTTGCTCTGAACAAAGGTTCCATATCCGCCATGTCAACTTCCAGTAAACCCCTCCTCTTGTCAGGGGATTTGCTATGGTCAGCAATGCATTATGGCTCTTATAAACTGTGTACTCTACTAGCAATAGAAACGTCAAATTTTCACGTCAGAATTTACCTTTTATTCCTACAAATAGCCCATATACTTACCTCACATTAATCCAGGAGGCCGAAGTTCATTACAATAGAAATGCGTATATAAGCCTTGTTTTCAGTGAACACATAAGTCACAGGATAAAGTAGCTTACTACCATGGTTGGACATTTACTTCTATGTTCTAGAAAGTGGGTCAGTAAGAAATTAGATTTGTTGAAAAAGCTAGTACCAATTTATAATATATTTGGATTTTTTCATAGAGTATCAGTGTTCTATCTTCCTTTCTTTTACCACTGAGTTATTATCCAAGCAATAAAAAACATGTCTATATGTAGTGGCCTTAAAGATAAATGGATATGATATGTTTTCCTAAAATCAGCCATATCTTGCCCTACCTTTACTGATATTGAAACACATTTTAATTAGTTTGTGTTTCCTTACACTGTCATCATTTATTTTCTCTTACAGTGTGTATAGTGTATATAATGGGTTAGAATTTGATTTGTATTAGGTACGTATTTGTGCTTTTAACAGTTTGTCAGTTTATGTATAAGAGATGTACATGCATGATTAGCTAAATGAATAGCCTTTGAATTAATGATTTTTACATCACCATTGTACTATAGCACAGATAAAAGTTAATTGAATTAAATGGACATAAGTGAGTTATTGAATTTCTTATTGGTAACAAATTACAAACAGGTTTTTTTTATCAGTTATAAAATATTTTGCTTTAGTTGAATTTCAGTACAACTGAAGTCCATAAAAATGTAAATTAAAAATATTCCTTTCTTAGTCTACTTTCAGGATTTGCACATCTATATCTAACTGTCCAATCTTTGCAATATTGATCTTCCATTTTTGTCCACCACATACTGCATGGACTCCAGCTAATAAAGATTAATACTATATAATGTTTAAAATTTGTCTTCTTCCTTATTTGAAGAAATGGTATTGTTAAAATTGTTGGCTATAACAAACTAACCTGTTAGAAGAAAGACACATACTACATTCCTATATTTGTATATTTGTTCAACATTGTAAAATTATAATGTATAATAATCATATCTTTTCTGTCTGCCTTATTCTCCACTATACTGAAGACAGAATAAGAGGTGATGTTGCATGAAAGGTTTCCAGGAGTACAGTATGATGATGATGCCTTGTACATTAGATATGATGCAGTTGTAGAAATCTTTGAGCCAGCTTTAGAAGGTATTACCAGATGTACACTAGCGCTTTGAATGATGTCGGTGGTATCATTGACACTGTATATTTAATAGGGGTGGTTTTGGTGGTTCCAAGTTATGTTCATTCCAAGCTAACTAATTCTATTAATACTGGTTTGTTGGTCAAAAATATTGCATTGGATCTGGTGCTGTGACATTAGAGGCAAATCCCAATGTGGTGTTACCATGTAAAACTGGTGCTACAATGAGATGTTTATGTTTTTTGCCATTTGGAGACCATAAACATTCCATTTTATAAAGTCCTCAATGTTGACAATCTCCTCTATTATTTGAGAGATGTTTATAAAGTGTTTCTTCAGAAAGGCGAAAGGTGAAATGTGAAAGCCTTCTTAAACAATCACAAACAGATATAGAAATTGTTATTATATACCATACTTGAAATTGGTGTCAAATACATTAATGACAAGAAGATAGATTTACTGTTCATCAAGTTGGACGACTTGTCATAGATATACCAATCCAGGTAATTTGGCAACTCAACAATGTTTGGTTGATGTAACTATGGACTTTAGTGGAACAGAAATACAAGCTAAAGCTAAATACCTTATTACTGGAGAAGAATCAAGACTTCATGTTTTGTGACTTTTTATCATCTTGTAAAGATTCTTAGTATTAAATGATACTTTGTTTTAATTTTGTCATTTTACTGTTTAGGTATTTCCAACAGTTAATTAATTATAATAAATTTTTAAACTTTAACTAACAATTTCTAAATGATAACAATTAATAAATCATTAGTTTTATTTATTGCTGCATATCTATACTATAAGTATAAGTATAGCTGAGAGTCACAGTCTATTTTTCTTCACTATTATGATAGTCTGTATTAAATTGCATTTCACTAATAATTCTATATGCATTGACACACATCCAGGTCTTATATATAATATTATCAAACTATACCTATAATCTCTATCTATAAATAAAGGCTGGTTTGAAGTATTTAGCTCTAGCTGTTTTAATCATAATAAATTCTAACTATACATGTTCAAAGTAAGACACAGTAATATTGGATTATTACAACATTGAATATTTGAGTTATTAAAAAAATTAAAAATTTGTAATTCTTAAATTTCTTGATTAGAAAGAAAATCACAGACAGTCTTCACTTCCTCACCAGTGACACGATACTTAGCTTTAGCTTGAATTTCTGTCCCACTGAAGTCCATAAAAATGTCAACACGACGCTCACTCACAGGTAAATTTTCTGGATTTGGGATATTAATATTTAACTCTCCAATCTTCCTAACATTCATTTTCCCTTGTCTGTCTTCAGTGTATTGAACTCCAAGTTCTGGTGTAGTATAGATGGTTAGTGTCATACTAGTATCTTTTTTTTGAATCGTGGAGCTACAATGTAGTATACACTTCATCATTTTGTGCCAATTCTCCCTTCTGTAAAAAACACTGAAAACATGGTCACAGTAGTACCCACGGTCATCTATGAAGGTACGATAATGGACATTCATGTTTTATCTTCTTTAAAGGTATTGATACTTCAATCCCATATGTAGCATCTGATTTACGAGACTGAATAATTGATGGGTTTTTCCTCCACATCACTGCTCCAGTAGCAATTGCAAGGTGAGCATGTTCAGGACAAACAATGTTACAGTAATTTCTTCCATTATATTTACGAATGGATTCTTCAAGTTTCTTGTAAATATATTGACATCCTCCAAATCCACCAACAAGATATATTGTGTCCACTCTAGACTTCAGTTCTTCAAGTGATGCTACAGTACACTGTACAATACCATCAATGGTAGGTTGAAAAAGTCTTGTTTCAACAAACCATATTTAATATATAATGTATCATCCTCATATTCAATACCTTCCATTTGTTCGATACGTCTTCTATTTTATCTCCATAATACTCAACAATAGGACTGGGTAAATTGACTGTCAGCTCATCAGAAGCAATTGCTCTAGCTTTGTATGTGTTACCAAATTTCTTTTTCTCTCTTCAAACTCATTATAAAGGAATTTATTAAGTATAGCAGCATTAACAGCCTTATGACGAATAAACCCATCAAATTCCCGATCACCAACAATATCTTCAAGCAATTCAGAGAATGCTTTGTTAACTGTTGTTCCACCCCAGGCATTACCTGTTGTGTCAGGGACAACACTGACTTTATTAGCAGCTTCATTGTAATCTTGTACTGTGACATCTACAGTACCACCTCCAATGTCTACAACCATGTAACGTTTAGGTGAGATACTGACACAACATTCTTAGTGTAGTTTTGAGCATATAAAGCAGCTACTTCAGGTTCTAATGCTAAAGTTAACTTTTCAGGATTGTCTTCAGGCGGCTTTGGTAGTCCTCGTCCAATGGGAGTGAATCTAGTGAGACCTTCTTTGTCAGATGTCAGACCAGCCTAAACAATGAAACAAGTATAATTGTATCTCTACTTAAAAGGAAATACCATGTAAGCAGCTTCTCTCATCATTCTCTTTGCTCTAGCTTTCCAAATAGCTGGTACAGTAATGACCCAGTCAAAGTGTGTAGATTTCATCTGACGGACTCCATCACTCAGACGTCCCAGTACAACAAGTCTTTAAGATGTTTGAGTATAAAGGCAATTACTTCAACTAGAAAGTAATTATTACCACCAAATGATTGATAGTTGTGGTACGATCTACAGACTTTACAAAAAATGAACTTCAAAAATGTGTGCACAATTAACATTGGCAGTAACTGTATGTCATTGTCTCTTATAACACATTATAATTACTGACAGACAAGAAGCGTTTACTATAAGAATTCTTATCTTGTGTTAATTACATTTATTGCTGACTTAATAAACTGTATATAAACAAGTATGATTGGTATGTGAGAGGGAAAGTACTTACCTCATCTCTTTCTAGAAGCATCTTGATTCTTTCAAAGTAAATGTAGTTTGGTAATTGACTAGGACGTACTTTACAGTAGGTGTCTTGAGCCTTAAATCCAAAATCTTCCACTACACACTTGTTGCCATCCACCTTCTTTAATAAAATAGCATTTGGTACTCTTTCGAATGTACTGTTGAGTTTGAACGTATTCACTTTGTCATAACCATGAGTAGCGTACGCTAAAGAGACGAAAGTTGTTCCAAAATCAATAGCTGCGACATGTTGTCTAGGTAACAAGTTTTGATCTTCTGAACGTTTCTGTTTGTCTGCTCTTTTCAGAGGTTCTATAGTCACCATATCAAGCGCCTCTTGTAGCCACTCCTCTTTTCAAATGAATAGTAATTAACCTCGCTTTGCGTGGGCGCATAGCGAGGGTTTGTCAGTGTGGCACTGGTAGCCACCAAACTATAGTGGACGGTAGCGAAAATTTCTGTACTTCTTAAGAATACTGCCAAAGGAGCGTCAAACGAACAATATAGCTTTAAAAGTCTGAAAAACCTTTGAAAAAAGCACAGCTTTCAGTGAAGACTCGAGAATTCAAAAAACCTCCTGCATACAGCTTATGACATTTTCCAACTTTTCAAAGTGATAATTTTTGCAAAAATACTTATTTGGAAAAGTTATGACTTTTGGTAGTTATCTTTGTCGATACATTGAGCGCGAACTAAAAATACTAGCACCATAGCTGTCATTTGAGAATCACTAACTTTTACTAAGAATTTGGAAAGTATTGGACCTTTTGTCAATTAGAGTCTAAAGTACCCAGTAGATGCACTAAAAGCTTTTCGCCTTTGATTGAAGAGAAATGGTGAATCATCAATAATCATCTTGCGCATCACCTGAGATATCTCTTGTCTGTATTCTGTGGTATAGAGGAGGCTAAAAAGAATAAAGTCTCTGGGTAAGACCGCAGCGAGGTTAAGTACTTTAGTGCATTTCATTTAATGTGTAATGATCACAGTTTGATTAGCCACCATATGTCAGGGTCCTCCTGTGGTCCTTTTTTGAGTTTCATATTTATAGAATCATTAGTTCAAATAAGTCACCTGGTGCTTGTTGATACCGGTAACAGAGAACATGTAAAGCAGAGACATGTACGATGTATAGTCATTTGGTGCTTCTTACATTTGTAAAACAGAACATGTAAAGCAGGAACATTTACGATACCTGGTGCAGGGAAGGCCTTAAATTGTTGAATTTATACTGAATAATAATCCCAAAAAAGTGATAACAACCTTATTCTATACGAATATTCAATGTTTATGGTAATTAATTCCATATTCTAGTTATTCTTACAAAAATAGAAGTTTTAAAACCAGGAGGGTTTCCAAATAAGTGAACATTGTATCCATTGAAAGTCACTTGATGCATTCTCAACAAATTTCCATTAATACCATATGACAAAAGCTAACAGTTTATTGTGACCTATAGTGTCAAATACTTTCCTTAGATCAAAAACAAGTACATCTATGGAGGACTTAGACATGCTTATGCGCCATGCATGTGTGCCTAACTTATTTGAACCTAAAACCTACCTATTTGGATTTTACTTCACACAGTATCCTTAAATGTGACAACATCCAGATGAATGTACCTGTACAGGTGTTAAGTAATGTACATATCACTGCACTGGTAATTTCTTGATTAGTATATGTACACTTCATCAGTTTGTCAGTTTATGTATAAGAGATGTACATGTAATAATAAAATAGTTACTAATACTCTTAGAATTGATGACTTTAACAATGCCATTATTATAATTTTAATAAATAAGTCACACATAAAAATTAATTGAATCATATGTATATAGTGAGTCATTAAATTTCTTGATTAGTGAGTAAGTCACAAACAGTTTTCACTTCTTCATTAGTTATACGATACTTTGCTTTAGCTTGAATTTCTGTACCACTAAAGTCCATATAAACATCAACTAAACGTTCATTTCTTGGTTTGTTGTCAGGATTTGGCACATCTATGTCTAGCTGTCCAATCTTTCGTACTGTTGATCTTCCTTTTTTGTCTTTTACATACTGGACTCCAGCTTGTGAAGATGAATATATTGATATTGTCAGTTTGTCCCCACATTCACTATTAGGAAGAAATGATTTTGTGTAAAATTTCATCAGCTATAGCAAATTCTCCTTTTTGAAGAAATACACATAATATATTCCTACATTTGTATATTTCTTGTTCGGCATCATAAAAGCGATGATGTATATCATGTTTTGTGTTCATCAAAAATCTTGCCGAATCCCAATTCCATATGTAGCATCTGATTTGCGAGAGTGAATGATTTCTGGATTCCTACGCCACATTACGGCTCCTGTAGCAAATTGCAAGATGAGAATGTTCAGGACAAATAATGTTACGATGAATCTTTCTGTTATGTCTATGAATGGAGTCTTCAAGTTTCTTGTAAATATATTGACATCCTCCAAATCCACCAACGAGATAAATTGTGCCCACCTTAGAGTTAAGCTCTTCTAGTGAATCGATAGTGCATTGTACAATACCATCAATAGTAGGTTGGAAAAAAGTCTTGTTTCAACAACACCATATTTAATATATAAGGTATCATCATCATATTCAATACCTTCCATTTGTTCGACACAACTTTCTAACTCATCACGATAAAACTCCACAAAAGGACTTGGTAAATTGACTGTTAGTTCATCGAAGGCAGTTGCTGTAGCTTTATACGTGTGTTACCAAAATTTCTTTTTCTCTTCTTCAAACTCATTATAAAGTAATTTATTAAGTATAGCAACATTAGTAGCCTTATGACGAATAAACCCTGCAAAATTCTGGTCATCAACAATATCTTCAAGCAATTCAGAGAATGCTTTGTTAACTGTTGTTCCGCCCCAGGCATTACCTGTTGGTGTCAGTACTACACTGACTTTATCAGCTGTCTCATCTTGTACTGTGATATCTACAGTACCACCTCCAATATCAATGACCATATAACGTTTAGGTGAGGTACTGACACAACAGTCTTAGTGTAGTTTTGAGCATATAAAGCAGCTACTTCAGGTTCTAATGCTAAAGTTAAATTTTCAGGATTATCTTCAGGTGGCCTTGGTAGTCCTCTACCAATGGAGTGAAGCTAGTGATCCCTGGTTTATCAGATGTTAAACCTGCCTATAATAAATGAAACAAATGAAGCAATACTAACAAGACAATGAAAACAAAATATACCATGTAAGCAGCTTCTCTCATCATTCTCTTTGCTCTAGCTTTCCAAATAGCTGGTACAGTAATGACCCAGTCAAAGTGTATAGATTTCATCTGACGCACACCATCACTCAGACGTGCCAGCAACAAAGTCTTTAAGATGTTTGAGTATAAAGGCAATTACTTCAACTAGAAAGTAATCATCACCACCAAATGACTTGATAGTTTGTAGTACGATCTACAGCCTTAAGAAGAGTTATTAAAGAGATCATATTAAATTTATTGAAATAGATTTAATATTGATTGTGTTGTATTCAGTTAAATTTTTATATATTCAATTTAATTGTGGAATGTGTTTGTAATCATGATTTCAAATGTTATTGTGAGCATTAATTGATTACAGTAAAATATATATGACATGATTTGCAAAAAAGAGATCACTTCTGTCAAAAAACATTAGTGACCTGATTTGTGAACAAGACACTGTTAAAACATCTCAAACATCTCAGTTTTGTAACAGTTGTTATATATGCATAACTATTCTATATGTATCCAAACTGTTTTTTTTGATATGTTTTAACAGTGCTTTTTCACAATTCTGGTCAACAATGTTTTGACAGAAGTGATGTCTTTTTACAAATCATATCATATATCATTATCTGGATTAATTGTGACAATTATAGACATACAAAATAAGTAAATATATATACTGTAACTTGACATCTTTCATATGTAATTATTCTAACAGCTTATTTGCTATGTTCATTTATATGAGTAACAGTGAGTGCCAATCATTACTAGCAGTTATAATATTATGATGAGAACAATGTAACACTGTCATGTTTGCTTACTCCCACATTGTATGAGTGAGTTGAATACAGTCATATATATTGTTATATTGGTCCATATTATATTTCCATTAGCAATATAAGCCTCATACATTTTTTTTACTTATTGTATCAATGAGGGTGTGTACAAATATTAATATGGTTGTTTTTATCATAACTTAAGAGATTCACTATAATTTATTAATATATATTTGTATACTACATAGTCAACCATAATGATCATAGCTTAATATTTTACTGCCAAGCATACATGCTTTGTTATGGATGCTCCATTTGACAGTCTGAACCTATGGCCACATACTTAAATAGGTATATTTGTTTAATGATAGGGATCAGTATTAAAATATGCTGATCTGGGACTGTTCCACTGGGTTTCCATACTTTGTGTCCAACTAGTCCAGAAAACAACAACAATATGTCATTTTAGGTCATGTAAAATAAAAGGAATGAATTAGTGTAAGCCCTAAAAACTTGCTTGATATATAATACAATACGTAAATATCACTACTATATAAAAAGCTTGATTAACTCTAAATTAGTGGCATAAATTTAATTGGTATGCTTACCTCATCTCTTTCTAGAAGCATCTTGATTCTTTCAAAGTAAATGTAGTTTGGTAATTGACTAGGACGTACTTTACAGTAGGTGTCTTGAGCCTTAAATCCAAAATCTTCCACTATGCACTTGTTGCCATCCACCTTCTTTAATAAGATAGCATTTGGTACTCTTTCAAATGTACTGTTGAGTTTAAAGGTGTTCACTTTATCATCACCACGAGTTGTATAGGCCAAAGAAACAAATGTTGTCCCAAAATCAATCGCAGCAACAGTCTGCTGCGCATGTGGTAGCCAACTCACATCTGCTTCTGTTCTTTTCTGTTTTAAGGCTCTGCTAAGAGGCTCTGCTGCTGATGCCATATTGTTGGGCGTGATCAAAGGCGTAGACACATTCCTACTCAAGAGGGAGGGTTTTGCTATACGAGCTGTCCTTTAACATTTCTGTTTGGAATTATAGTAAGACTTAATTCAATATTAATAGTAAATTCTAAATAAGAAAACAGAATTTGCTACTTTTAGTTAATGAATGCAACATTTGTAAAATGACGACTTGTGTATGTTCATTGAAAGTATAAGACTGCTAATTATAATTATTAAATTAAACACTGTAAAATTGATTAGTTGATTTTGCCAATATATAGTTTTACATGTTGCATGTAGCAGACTGTTTGCAAAATGTTAGAAATAATTATGATTTTTTTAAAGAAAGAAAAACATTTTCATGTGATGAACAATGATTTCCCATTGGACAATAGTTATGTCTCTTTCTTACTTTCAGTTTGTATCATGGAACTTGTATAACCATGTATTGGTTAAATTAACTAATGAGTTTTTGCAATGACTCTTTATCAATTTTATTAAACTTGATTACAAACAAAATTTCCACTTCCATTTCAGAAATATGATATTTGAATCTCTGTCTCGTGAAGTCAATGAATATTTCAGTATAAGACTCATTTGCAGGTAAATTAGCTGCATTTGGGATATCAACCTTTATTTTTGCTAATGTTCATTTTCCATGTTTGTCTACAGTGTATTGCACTCCAATATCTGGTTTAAAATAGATGTTTAGTGTCACATTACTACAACATTGTTTTTGCTTCTTGTGTAAACTGAAGTACTCATTTCATCTGGTTTTCATGAAGTTGTATGTATAATTAAATCCTATTTGTGGCATCCGATTTATGAGACTTAATAACTGATGTTTTTTTCCTCCATATTCTATTCCAGTAACAGTTGCAAGGTGAGCACGCTCATTGTTGCAGTAAATGTTTTTCATTGCATTTATGAATAGATTCTTCAAGTTTCTTGTAAATATATTGACATCCTCCAAATCCACCAACAAGATAAATTGTGCCCACTCTAGACTTCAGTTCTTCAAGTGATGGTACAATACACTGTATGATACCATCAATAGTAGGTTGGAAAAGTTTTGTTTCAACAACACTATATTTAATATATAAGGTATCATCCTCATATTCAATACCTTCCATTTGTTCAATACGTCTTTCTATTTTATCTCCATAATACTCAACAAAAGGACTGGGTAAATTGACTGTCAGCTCATCAGAAAGCAATTGCTCTAGCTTTGTATGTGTTACCAAATTTCTTTTTCTCTTTTTCAAACTCATTATAAAGGAATTTATTAAGTATAGCACATTAACAGCCTTATGACGAATAAACCCATCAAATTCACAATCACCAACAATATCTTTCAAGCAATTCAGAGAATGCTTTGTTAACTGTTGTTCCACCCCAGGCATTACCTGTTGGTGTCAGGACAACACTGACTTCATTAGCAGCTTCATTGTAATCTTGTACTGTATATCTACAGTACCCACCTCCAATGTCTATAACCATGTAACGTTTAGGTGGAGATATACTGACACAACATTCTTAGTGTAGTTTTGAGCATATAAAGCAGCTACTTCAGGTTCTAATGCTAAAGTTAACTTTTCAGGATTGTCTTCAGTGGCTTTGGTAGTCCTTGCCCAACGGGAGTGAATCTAGTCAGACCTTCTTTGTCAGATGTCAGACCAGCCTAAACAATGAAACAAGTATAATTGTATCTCTACGTAAAAGGAAATACCATGTAAGCCTTTATTCATGATTACTAATAGCGTTATATTTTTTCGAGGATAATATTTTTTTGCGATCCCAGTGATACCCCTCCCATAGAAACCTCATTAAACTTTTACTTCAAAATGTTTGTGCATATATATATTTGTAGTACATACTTATTATACGCAGCAATTAGTACTAGTATTCATATTGGGTGGTAATGGGCTATCGATGCAGCACAAAATGTTGGGTTGATAATGTATATAAAAAGGAAAAAAATTATAATTAACTATAAAATAATTTACTAATATATACGTATCAAACTATAATAAATACAACATCATTTATACTGTTTGTATGTTACATTATTATAACAGTTATTTCCTACTTACTGTAAAATATCAACACATTCATGAGAGCCATGGTAAATATCATTAGAGGGTGTCTTATACAATAACACAGAGAAATGATGGTATGTATAAATTCATAACACAAATAAATTTATTAAATTATGACAGATGAATTTGAACTGCAATATTATAAATCATTAGTTCATAACAAAAATAATACAAAAATATATACTTTTATATTAATATTATATTATTAAGATATTTTAGATACAAAAGTATTATGTACGTTTTGTTTTTATTCAAAGCTTCATATAGATACGTGCCACTTTAAGATCATATACAAATGTAGTTGGTACAGGTATTCAAGTGGTGTTAGTTACACCTAAATAGAGATAGTGAATTTTATTAAATACTATATATGTAATGTATATATTTTGCAATGTATAAATTTTCACTTTATTATATTATTCCAATAATTATCAAATTACTTTATAGTGGAATTATAGATATATAATTATATATACATACACATATATATAATATATAGTGCAGCAAAAATATTGTCTATCTCTTATAGTTCATTTAGCAATGAATTATAGTCTCAGGATCACTTAATTACTACTTTTTCAAGGGTGCATGATTTCTTGATTATAAATTTAAAAACCATTACTCTCATGTTGCTACACTTCATAAACCCTATACACAGGTGCATGCTACTATATACTTACTCCCACCTACAGTATGATTGTACCTATATATGTGTGGCTGCACATCAGGTTGAGTTTGATAAGATAGTGTAGTATTTTTAGTAAGATCTGCAGGAATCAAATCTCTATGTTGTAAGGTTTATTACTTAATAAATGAAAATAAGTGTCTCTGGTAAAAAAAGCTATTAAATACAGTTACAACTTGACTCAACATGTATCCATTGAGTATCATTTTTATCCATTCTATTCAATAGGTAGCAGTCATACAACTTTAACAACTTCCCATTAGTTCATTGTGGCCTGTAATATCAAATAAGGTCAAGAAAGATTACATCAACGGAGGATTTTGTGTTAACTAAGTTAAATATGTCAAAGAGTGAAATTAGAAACTTATGAGGACATGATGTGCTATTTAAAATCAAAATTAACAAATTGAAACTTGAGAGACAGTTTGGTGAGTAAGCTTTCTTACATCAATTGTAGGTTGGAAAAGTTTTGTTTCAACAACACTATATTTAATATAAAGGTATCATCATCATATTCAATACCTTCCATTTGTTTGACATATCTTTATATTTTATCTCCATTTAATGCTCAACAAAAGATTTTGGTAAATTGACCTTCAGCTCATCAGAAGCAGTTGCCATGGCTTTATACGTGCTACCAAATTTCTTTTTCTCTTCTTCAAACTCATTATAAAGTAATTTATTATGTATAGCAGCATTGATAGCCTTATGATGAATAAACCTATCAAATTCCTGGTCACCAACAATATCTTCAAGCAATTCAGAGAATGCTTTGTTAACTGTTGTTCCATCGAGGAGTTACCTTTTGGTGACAACACTGACTTTATTAGTAACTTCATTGCAGGCTTGGGGTAATACATGAGTATTTGTATGTAGCTGTATTTAAATACTTTTTTGGAGTATTTGTATTGTGATATTTTTTAAACAGTAAGTATTTGTATTTGTATTTCAAATACCACGACTCCTTTTTAATGTTTTTAGATTATGTGTAAGATCTGACACACCAACAGTTATATACACTATCTGACTAGTGACACATTTGAAGAACTTTGAGTCAATAATATATTAGTTAATTATATGATCAAAATCAAATAATGGGATGTTACTTCAAAGTATTTGTTCTTACGCTGTTAGAAATTTGTATTTGTATTTTTTTCATTTTGGATTGTTAAATCAGGTGACCCCATCCCCCTGCTTCATTGTAGCTACTGTGATATCTACAGTCACCTCTCCGACCAGTGGAGATACTGAAGCTAGTGCAGTTTTGACATATATAGCAGCCAGTTTCTTACGCTAAAGACTTTTCAGGATTGACTTCAGTGGTTTTTCTTGTAGCTCTCATACAGATTGAAGCTAGTAAAAAAGCCTAAATAATGATTAAAAAAGTATATAATTATATCTCTACTTTTAAGGAAATACCATGTAAGCAGCTTCTCTCATCATTCTCTTTGCTCTATAACTTTCCAAATAGCTGGTACAGTAATGACCAGTCAAAGTGTGTAGATTTCATGTGATGTACACCATCATTCAGACATACCAGCAACAAATCTTTAAGATGTTTGAGTATAAAGGCAATTACTTCAACTAGAAAGTAATCATTGCCACTAAATGACTTGATAGTGGTCATATGAGCTACAGGCTTTACAAAAGGGAACTTTTAAAATGTGTGTCCATTACATCATCAATAACTACATGTCAGTCTCTGTATTATGACACATTTATAATTACCAACAGACATAAGGCATTATTAACTATAAGAATTTTATCTTGAGTTAATTACATATCACTGCACTAGTATATCAATAGTTTCATTGGTCCACATATTGATATTTATTTCTCTTGCAGTGTGTGTTGTGTAATAGTTGAAATCTGATTTGTATTAAGCAAGTATATGTACATGTACTTTATCAATTTGTTGGTTATGTATAAGAGATGTACATGTCAGGGTTTCATTTATGGGGGGGAGGGTGGGGGGTGGGGGGGGGGGCATTTGCCCCCCTTTCCAGAGTCTCGCCCCCCCCCCCTGGAAATTAGGTTAGCCATTTTTTTCAAGGGTATTTGGATGTAATGAATACAGAACTGAAACTCAACACATGGAATATACAGTATAAGATAACCTTAGGCTAAACACAAGGAGTATGTACAGTTTTTAACCTAAACACCAATAGTCTATGGGTGTTACCTAAATGCCTTATCAGCACCAGTATAACTTGGTCTATAGATGTTGAGTGTCTTATCAGCACCAGAAATATGGTCATCTCATCATGTGATTTGAAAAACCAGAAAATAGTCTGAAAATATGCCAGAAGCGATCTCAGAGGGTCTAAAAATTCAGAAATTTTCTGGGGGCATACCTCAAGACCCCCTAGAGGATGTGCTGTCCCTCCCCCCCCCCCCTAAATTTTTCAAAGTATTTTTTTGCCCCCCCCCCCCCTGTCCATTTTTCTAAATGAAACCCTGTATGTAATAATGAAATAGTTACTAAAACAAATACTCTTTCAGAATTGATTTTAACAATGCTATTATTATAATTTTAAAAGATAAGTCACACATAAAAATTAATTGAATCATATGTATATAGTGAGTCATTAAATTTCTTGATTAGTGAGTAAGTCACAAACAGTTTTTACCTCTTCATTAGTTATACGATATTTGCTTTAACTTGAATTTCAGTACCACTAAAGTCCATAAAAACATCAATTAAACGTTCATTTCTTGGTTTGTTGTCAGGATTTGGCACATCTATGTCTAGCTGTCCAATCTTTCGCACTGTTGATCTTCCATTTTTGTCTTTTTACGTACTGGACTCCAGTTTGTGAAGATGAATATATTGACATTGACTGTTTGTCTCTACATTTACTATTAGGAAGAAAAGATCTTGTGTAAATTTCATCAGCTATAGCAAATTCTCCTTTTTGAAGAAAGACACATAATATATTTGTACATTTGTACATTTGTTGTTCAGTATCATAAAAGCGATAATGTATGTCATGTTTGTGTTCATCAAACTTTTCCTTTAGTTTTATTCCATATGTAGCATTGATTTGCGAGAATGAATGATTTCTGGATTTCTGCGCCACATTACTGCTCCAGTAGCAATTGCAAGATGAGCATGTTCAGGACAAACAATATTATTGGTACATTCTTTCATTATATCTACAAATGGATTCTTCAAGTTTCTTGTAAATATACTGACATCCTCCAAATCCACCAACAAGATAAATGTGTCCCACTCCTAGACTCCAGTCCTTCCAGTGATGCTACAGTACATTGTACAATACCATCAATAGTAGTTGGAAAAGTTTGTTTCAACAACACCATATTTGATATATAAGGTATCATCCTCATATTCAATACCTTCCATTTGTTTGACACGTCTTTCTATTTTATCTCCATAATACTCAACAAAAGGACTGGGTAAATTGACCTTTAGTTCGTCAGAAGCAGTTGCCATAGCTTTATACGTGTCTCCAAATTCTTTTTCTCTTCTTCAAATTCATTATAAAGGAGTTTATTAAGTATAGCAGCATTAACAGACTTATGACGAATAAATCCATCAAAATCTCGATCACCAACAATATCTTCAAGCAATTCAGAGAATGCTTTGTTAACTGTTGTTCCACCCCAGGCATTACCTGTTGGTGTCAGTACTACACTGACTTTATTAGCAGCTTCATTGTAATCTTGTACTGTGATATCTACAGTACCACCTCCAATATCTATAACCATATAACGTTTAGGTGGAGGTACTGACACAACAGTCTTAGTGTAGTTTTGAGCATATAAAGCAGCTACTTCAGGTTCTAATGCTAAAGTTAACTTTTCTGGATTATCTTCAGGTGGTCTTGGTAGTCCTCTACCGACAGGAATGAAGTTAATGATGCCTGGGTTTATCAGATGTTAAACCTGCCTGTAAACAATGAAACAGTATTAACTAGACAATGAAAACAGAATATACCATGTAAGCAGCTTCTCTCATCATCCTCTTTGCTCTAGCTTCCAAATAGCTGGTACAGTAATGACCCAGTCAAAGGTTGTAGATTTCATCTGACGTATACCGTCACTCAGATGTGCCAGCAACATATCTTTAATATGTTTGAGTATAAAGGCAATTACTTCAACTAGAAAAGTAATCGTTGCCTCCAATGATTTGATAGTGGTAGTACGATCTACAGACTAAGAAGTGTTGTTAAAGAGAAATTATTGAATTACATTTAATATTGATTGTGTTGTATACAGTTAAATTCTTATATATTAAATTTAATTGTGAAATGTGCTTTTAATCATAACTTCAAGTGTTATTGTGAGCAGTAATTGATTGAAGTAAAATATGTTATTATCTAGAGTTAGTACCTATTCCAATAAAGTGAATGTTTTGTAGATTTAACTTGTCTTTAATGCTTGTTTTTATAGAATATTATGTGACCTAATTTGCAACAAGGGACCACTTCTGTCAGAACGTTCGATAAAAAAACATTTGAATTTAAGGAACTTATTTTTGAAAAGGATGTTTAATAAATTCTGCATTCGAGTTTGTCTAATAATAGTTTTAAATTAAGATATATAATTTATCAAACATTCAGTGAAAGTGAGTGAAAAATGTGTTGTGTATATACAGCAAGTGGAATGTAAGCAAAACTGTTTTTGAAATTGTTAGCAAATATTTTCCCTTTTCAGGTGACATGTATATCTTTGTCTGTTACCAATGAATTCAATTACGTACTGGTATATATTATACCCACTGAACACTACAACAATGGATATGATTATCAAACATCAAATCTATTTAGATTCTTTAAAATATTCCTTTATTTTTAGCAATTAATTTTCTATACATCAGTAACATCAAACAATATTAGGATCAAAAATTGTGTTAGTACATGTCCTTGTGATTATATAATGCAAATTACTAGGTACGTGTGTTCAAGAAGTTTATTAAAGTACTTGTGAATAATTATCAATTGGTCATAATCAGTTTGACTTCTACACATTCTTTAATTTATATAATGCCATTATGCCATTTAAGATAGAGTAGCAATGTAAAGTCAGCCTGGTTTGTAAGTCACTTATTACTAGATTAATTGCTGTAATTATATACACACAATGTAAGTAATATATATATACAGTAACTGGTCATCTTTTTTAACTAGCTTAGTTCTTGTAGTCATTATTCATATGAGTATCAGTGAGTGCTAATCATTACTACCAGTTGTAATGTTATAATAAGAACATTGTAATACTGTCATATTTGCCTAATCCCACATTGTATGAGTGACTTGAATAAGTTGTATATATTATTATATGGTGCATATTATATTTCTATTAGCAAGACAAACCTCATGCATTTTTATTACTTATTGTATCAATCAATAAGTGTACAAATAATTAAGATGTTTTTGAAGTAAAAGGAGATGGTTGGGTTATAAAACAGTTTTATGTGCGTCATGTTGCATAAAAACATTTTCGCTTGGCTGAGTATTTAAAGGATGTGCCCTGGGCACAAGTTGGTTGGTATATATTCAAAAGGAAAATGGCCTGGCAATACTAATGTTGGAGCATCGTGTTTTCAGAACAATGACATTGTTCCATAAGTAGCTCCCCTATGCACTATTTAACACCACATGTTCATTGCTAGCTAGTAAATAGGTATGGCAGCACGTTTTTTTTTATCAAACTAAGTTGAAGGTTTTATCACACAAAATATCATAAAAATATTAAAAGATATTCAGGTTAAAATAGAGTATCAAAGAGCCCTCTGTCAGCTCTTTAAAAAGCCTTTAAAGATTTTACATAAGTTAAAAGATAGAGTAATGTGAGGAGCTTACCAAAATGAAAAGAAAAGGTAACGATAAACCAAAAATTCATGATATAAAATAGTTGGTATCTAGGTATCAGTGGATATGAAGACATTGATACTCCTTCACTTAATGAGCATAATGTAGGTTCACACTACTTTCTTTGTCCGTGTGCCATTTTATAAACCTCCTAGCTGGGTAAGAGAGTCCGATGGTGGTTGAAGTGATTTCATTACTACCAGTAAAAATAACTATCATTGTTGACTTTTACTCATTCTAGTTGTCAGAAAAATCATTTTCCTAACTCATTAGAAAAATTCAGCTCCATTTGGAAGCAAAACTAGTGTCTCACATACTTCATGAAAGGACAAGGCTTTGCCAGAAGTAGCCACTTAAGTTTTCAAATGTGAGGGATGTTCATATGACGTCCTTTTACATGTGATAGGTAGTGATTCAAACACTTGAAAGTACCGTCCTAGCACTAACAAGTGTTGTAGTGAAGCTTCTCACACAAGTGAAGCAGAAAAAGCTAATAAATTTGCCTTGGGCATTTAAGAGGCACAATTATTTATATATATTTGTATGCTACATTGTCCGTAATAATTATAGTTTAATATTTTTTTTGCCAAGCTTATGCTTTGTTAAAAAAGCCCAGTTGAATAGTTCAAAAGTCAGGTTACATACTTTAACATTAAATATTTAGCGTTTTAGTGTGTAGGAGTCAGTATTAAAATATGCTGATCTGGGACTGCTCTATTAGGCTTCTGTACTTTGCATCCAAGCAGTCCAGAAATCAATAAAAAATATTTCATTTAGGCCATGTGAAATAAAAGAAACTTGCTTGATATAGTATAAATATATAAATATCGCTAGTACAGAAGGTTTGACTAATTAAAATTAGTGACAAAAATATGGTAAACTATTATATAACCTATTATATAAACTATTATATGATATGTAAGGGGGAAAGTACTTACCTCATCTCTCTCTAGAAGCATTTTGATCCTTTCAAAATAAAGTGTAGTTTGGTAATTGACTAGGATGTATTTTACAGTAGGCGTCTTGAGCATTAATCCAAAATCTTCCACTACACACTTGTTACCATCCACCTTCTTTAATAAGATAGCATTTGGTACTCTGCTTTGAAATGTACTGTTGAGTTTGAATGTGTTCACCTTCTCGACACCACGAGTTATATAGGCCAAAAAACAAATGTTGTCCCAAAATCAATTGCAGCAACATTCTGCGGTGCATGTCGTAACCAGGTCACATCTGCTTCCGTTCGTTTTTTTGTTTGAAGGCTCTGCAAAGAGGTTCCAATGCTGACGCCATATTGTTGGGCGTGATCAAGGCGTAGACGCGTGATTAATTTAAGAGAAATAGATGTCTGGTCCGGAAGCCGAGGACGGACATGCCAAGTCCTATTCATATTTTAATCGAATTTGATTATACGGAGTTAGAATGTCCGTCATCAGCTTCCGTAAATAACAGTCCTACAATATACAACCAAATATAGGCGTATTTAGACCCGGGCCAGCACGGGAATTGCCCGGTAAATTTGCTCAGACCAAAATTAATTACACTTTTTTCAAAAAATTAAACCATTGCTTTAACCCAAATAAAATTCATAATTTGTTTATTACACAAAGATTAACCACTAACACATGCCAGTCCATGTGTATGACTTCACAGTTAGCAATTAGCACCTGTATTTAGAGTTTTGCCTTATAGTTCTTTTGAGTGAGTTTTTGAACATTTTGTGAACTCTTAAAGACTTTTTGTGCTTCTAGTAATAGCAGCAGTAGTGGTGTAGGTCCATCAAAAAAGCATACAATGTTCCAGAGAGTGAGGAAGATGACAGTGAAATGACAGCAATGAAGAAATTGACAGAAAAAATTAGAGGATTTAAATGATCAAGATGGTTAGGTGTAATCTAATAACAAAGTAGTTTGAAATTATTCTTTCTACTTTTTCTAATACAAAATCAAACTCTAACTATTACATTACAATCTGTAAAGTGAAAGAGATATAAATCAAAACTTGAATCGAGCACAGCGAGATTATTCTAGCTGTTTGGGTTTCCTGATTTGGTTGGGTCTATTATTACGAAAGCTGAGGACGGACATTCAAAACTCCGTATAACCCGTTTAAATAAAGCCGAGGCTCTATTTAAACGGGGTTATACAGAGATAAGAGATATAATTTAGGGGGACAGAAATACAAGTTAAAGCTAAATATCGTATTAGTGGAGAAGAAGTCAAGACTGTGACTTTTATCATCTTGTAAAGATTCCTAATATTAAATGATACGTTTTTAATTTTGTCATTTTACATTTCGTGTATTTTTATGATTGTGATTTGCAACAGTTAATCAATACTACTAACTTTAGTGAATAATTTCAAAATGGTGACAGATTACTATTAATTTTATTGCAGAATGTGAAATATTGCTCACAAGTCAGTCTAAGTTTCTTCATTATTATGACAGTCTGTATTAAATTGTATTTTACTGAAATATTTTACACTCTAAAACCACATATGCATTCTTAATACCAAATTATACCTATTATCTCTATTATTTATTTATTCATGAACTAGCTACAGCAGTTCAAATACAATAACTTCTAACTATAAAATGTTCAATAAAAAGACATGATAATAGTTAGTCATTACAACATTAAATGCTTGGATTATTCTTGAAAATAGGCAATATCTTAAAAATTGTTGATTAGAAAAGAAATCACACACAGTCTTCACTTCCTCTCCTGTAATACGATACTTAGCTTTAGCTTGAATTTCTGTTCCACTGAAGTCCATACAAATGTCAACGTAGACGTTCGTTCAAAGGTAAATTATCTGGATTTGGGACATCAATCTTCAATCCCCAATCTTCCTAACATTCATTTTCCATTCTTGTCTACTGTGTACTGGACTCCAATTTCTGGTGTAGAATAGATTGTTAATATCACATTAGTATCTTGTTTTCTTCGTGGACATAAAACTATAGTATACACTTCGTCCGCTTGTGCAAAATCTTCCTTTCTGTAAAAACAACACTAAAACACACGGTCACAGTAGTAACCACAGTCATCATCTAGAACAGTACGATAATGGACATCATGTTTATCTGGTTCAAAAGGTATTGAAAATCCCATTCCATATTAGCATTGATTTACGAGACTGAATAATTGATGGGTTTTTCCTCCACAAATCACACTGCTCCAGTAGCAATTGCAAGTTGAGCCTGTTCAGGACAAACAATGTTTATGGTAAATTCTTCCATTATATTTACGAATGGATTCTTCAAAGTTTTTTGTAAATATATTGACATCCTCCAAATCCACCAACAAGATATATGTGTCCACTCTAGACTTCAGTTCTTCCAGTGATGTACAGTACAACTGTACAATACCATCAATGGTAGGTTGGAAAAAGTCTTGTTCAACAACACTATCTTTTAATATATAGGGATCATCCTTCATATTCAATACCTTCCATTTGTTCGACACGTTTTCTATATTATATCTCCATAATACTCAACGAAAGAATTTGTAAATTGACTGTCAGCTCATCAGAAGCAGCTGCTGTAGCTTTGTACGTATCACCAAATTTTTTTTCTCTTCTTCAAACTCATATAAAGGAATTTCTTAAGTATAGCAGCATTAATAGCCTTATGACGAATAAACCCATCAAATTCCCCGATCACCAACAATATCTTCAAAGCCAATTCCGAGAATGGCCTTGTTAACTGTTGTTCCACCCCAGGCATTACCTGTTGGTGTCAGGACAACATGACTTTATTAGCAGCTTCATTGTAATCTTGTACTGTGATATCTACAGTACCACCTCCAATATCTATGACCATATAAGTTTAGGTGGAGAGATACTGACACAACATTCTTAGTGTAGTTTTGAGCATATCTAGCAGCTACTTCAGTTCAAGAGCTAAGGTTAATTTTCGGGATTATCTTCAGGCGGCTTTGGTAGCCCTCGTCCAACGGGAGTGAAGCTAGGGGACCTTCCTTTGTCAGATGTCAAACCAGAATAATAATAAACAAGTATATAATTGTGTCTCTACCTTAAAGAAAATACCAAAAGCAGCTTTCTCTCTCATCCAGCTCCCCCCCCCCCCCCCCCCCTTCTCACCCCCCATCCCCCCCCCCCGTGCTCTCCCCCCCCCCCCCCCCCCCCCCCCCCCCCCCCACCCCCCCCCCCCACCCCCCCCCCCCCCCCCCCCCCCCCCCCCCCCCCCCACCCCCCCCCCCCCCCCTTTGCTCTACTAGCTTTCCAAATTGTGGTACAGTATGACCAGTGAAAGTGTGTAGATTCATCTGAATTACTCCATCATTCAGACGTGCCAGTAACAAGTCTTTAAGGGATGGTTGAGTATAAAGGCTAATTACTTCAACAGAAAGTAATCATTACCATCAAATGATTGATAGTAGTCGTAACGATTCTACAGACTTTATACAAAAAATGAACTTCAGAAATGTGCATAAAATTAATAGCGACAATAACTTTTTATCAACTCTCTATATAACACATTTATAATTATTGACTGACGAGAAGCATTATTAACTACAAGAATTTATCCTGTGTTAAATACATTTTATTGCAACTTAATAACTGTATATATCATAAACAACTATAATATATAAACAAGTATGATTGGTATGTAAGGGGGAAATGTAACTTACCTCATTCTCTCTCTAGTGAAGCATCTTGGATTCTTTCAAAGTAAATGTAGTTTGGTAATTGACGAGGACGTACTTACAGTAGCTGTCTTTGAGCTCTTAAATCCAAATCTTCCACTATACACTTGTTGCCATCCACTTCTTTAATAAGATAGCATTTGGTACTCTTTCAAATGGTACTGTTGAGTTTGAACGTGTTCACTTTGTCATAACCACGAGTTGCATACGCTAAGAGACGAAAGTTGTTCCAAATCAACAGCTGCGATGTTTGTATAGGTAACAAGGCTTTGATCTTCTGAACGTTTCTCTTTTCTTGCTCTTAGCAAAGGTTCCATTGTCGTCACTGTTCAGGGCCACTCCTCTCATTATTTGCCTACACTTCCACGTGAGTTAAGTTGTAGTGAATATTGCATATAGCTATTACCAATATAAGTTCATCAGGGGGGGACGGGGTTTCCACCATTCAAAATGCTATAAGTCTGCCAAAGTTAATCAAAAAACTAGAGGTGCTAGCTCTCTATGAAAGTTGTAACTTCCATTTCACATTGTTTAATTATCCTTATTGTTGATTTAAAAAAATAGAATTTTAAGTTAAAATTTAATGTAACATGATTATCACAATGTACATATAATACAAGATTAGATATGAGAAGTACCCATGCTGTTTTATCAAATAATATGCTAATTGACACTTGGCAGTGTGTGTAGTAATTGCTATGATTATTCCTACTTACACTTCTGTCAATTAGAATTTTATGGCTGCTGGACCAAGTGTTGTCAAAATTGGAAATTATAATAGAACCAGTCATACTACCATACACATGTTCATTTTTTTAATTCACATGAACTGACAATAAATGTTGTTCAGTACTTTTCAATTTTATTGTAGGGGGACTATGCAACTTAGTGACCATTATTGGGTAAAACCACTATCTACTTTAATAGTGAACTGAACAATATAATTGACATGTATCCTTTTTGTCATTCTCTCTATATAAAT
This sequence comes from Gigantopelta aegis, assembly GCF_016097555.1. NCBI lineage: Eukaryota > Metazoa > Mollusca > Gastropoda > Neomphalida > Peltospiridae > Gigantopelta > Gigantopelta aegis. The sequence goes on from NW_024533122.1 coordinate 62,060, forward strand.
AGCTTTATCAAAACAAACATGTTTTTGGTAATTGACTAGGACTTAACATTACAGTGTTAAAGTTAATGTAGCTTTAGTCTTAAATCCAAAATCTTCCACTGCACACTTATTATTACCATCCCCTCTTTATACTCTTTCAAAATGTGCTATTGATTTTGAATATGTTCACTTATTTTGTCATACAATCTCAGTTGTGTTAACGCTTAAGAGATGAAAGTTATTTTAAAGTCAACAGTTATGGTATTCGGCACCTGAATAAAGGCTCTATTTGTAATCTAGTCATGTGTGCAAATTATTGCATGGGACATATTTTTCATGGGTGACAGTAATATAAGTTATATATATCACAGGAAAATGATACTCATTTTCCAACTGTTGTTTTCCAATTCTTTCCAATGTTTTTTACAATGCTTTCACTATTGGTTAATGGTCGTCCACAAAACCTACTATTTGTTTATTGATGTATTCTCTTAATGGAAAATACATTCAGATGTACATATGTTGTGTAAATGAGGGAAAATATGATGGGTTATTTATCAACATAATTAAAACAATAGGGAAATTAAAAAAAGAAAAGAGCAAATTAAAATGTTCGATTATTGTTAAAAATTAGTAGGCAATTTCTTAAAATTGTTGATTACAAGCAAATAAAACCACACACAGTCTTCACTTCCTCTCCAGCGACAAATATTTAGCTTTAGCTTGAATTTCTGTTCCACTGAAGTCCATAAAAAATCTCAATGTCACAATCATTCAAGGGTAAAATTATCGGGATAGGGATCATCAATCTTTAATCCCCAATTTTCCTAACAATGTTTTTTCCATGTTTATCTACTATGTACCGGACTCCAATTTTCTGTGTATGAATAAATAGATATTTTTCATTATTGAGTTTTTTTGAAACCGTGGAAGTATAGATAATAGTATACACTTCATCAGTTAATACCAAATCTCCTTTCTTTAAAAACACACAGAAAACATCAATCACAGTAGTACCCACAGGTCATCATCTAGAACAGTATTGATAATGATATCATGTAGCTTAATGCTGCTGCTATAAAACAGTATTGTTGGAATCTGCTTTAACTACCTTTGTCTCCTTTAATGGAATATTGAGCTCTAATAAATCTCTCATCATCTGTGCAATGAGAAGTCCAGCACAGCACTGGTCTCAGCAATTTTTAATGTTTGAGCATAAACTGACTGCAATTCAATGACAAATGTACTTATTAAGATGATATTCCGGCACCACCAACACTATCTCAGTTAGGACATGCAGTTTGATTCTTAGAATGATGATTATCATTTAATTATATGTACTAAAATATCTGAATTTGCTGTTTTCTTTCTGTTTTAAATTGTTCAGGTTGATAAGAGGACCAGGACAGTGATGAAATAGAGCAAACTACTCAAGAAATTGCTGAAGTACAGGATGATATTATATTTAAAACCAGCCACGTGCCCACTTAATGTTAGTCAAATATTGCTTAATTAGACACACCCTTATTATATGGCAATCATAGCCAAAATTAGACAAGATAATATAATTTATAATGCTATATAATTTATATGTTAGTCTGGGTTCTATTTATTAATTAATAAATATTAATGTCAATTTGCTTTATAATTATGTTTTAGCTTAAAAGAGCGCCATGATACAAAATTAAGGAAGAAATCATACAATGGTACTAAAAGTGCACGGGGATTGAAGAGTGAGCTAACTCTCTCTCTCTCTCCTCTCTAGAATGAGATTGTTTAATATCAAATAGTATCTGTTTTCTTCGTGGACATAAAACTATAGTATACACTTCGTCCGCTGTTGCAAAAATCTCCTTTCTGTAAAACAACACACTAAACACACGGGTCACAGTAGTACCCACAGCATCATCTAGAACAGTATGATAATGAATCATGTTTATCTGGTTCAAAAGGTATTGAAAATTCCCATTCCCATATGTAGCATCTGATTTACGAGACTGAATAAGTGATGGGTTTTTCCTACACATCACTGCTCCAGTAGCAATTGCAAGGTGAGCATTTCAGGACAAACAATATTATGGTAAATTTCTTACCATTTATATTACGAATGGATTCTTCAAGTTTCTTGTAAAATATATTGACATCCTCCAAATCAACCAACAAGATAAATTGTGTCCCTCTAGACTCCAGCTTTCCCAGTGATGCTACAGTACACTGTATGAACAACATCCCAATTGTAGGTGGAGAGTTTTGCTTTCAACAAACACTATATCTAATATATCCACGGTATCATCTTCATATTCAATACCTTCCATTTGTATGACACATCTTTTAATTTTGGGTCTTCATAGATCCTCAAGAAATGAGTTCTTTAAATAAAATTGCCAGCTCATTAGAAGCAGTTTCTGTAGCCTTATGGTGTGTCACCAAATTTCTTCTTTTTCTCCTTCAAACTCATTGATAAAGGAGTTGATTAAGTATAGCAGCATTAGTAGCCTTACGACGAAATAAAGCCATCAATTCCTGGTCACCAACCATATCTTCGCAAGCAATTCAGAGAATGCTTTGTTAACTGTTGTTCCACCCCAAGGCAATACCTGTTGGTGTAAGTACTACGCTGACAGTATTAGGAGTTTCAATGCAATCTTGTACTGTGATATCTACAGTACCACCCCCCAATATCTATCGACCATATAAAGTTTAAGTGGAGATACTGTTTAATAGTCTTAGTGTAGTTTTGAGCATATAAAGCAGCTACTTCAGGTTCTAATGCTAATGTTAACTTTTTCAGGATTTTTTCAGGTGGTTTCTCGTAGCCCTCGTCCAACAGGAGTGAAGCTAGTGAGACCCTCCTTGTGTCAGAAGTCAGACAGCCTAAACAAGTGAAACAAATAAAATTATATATCTACTTAAAGGAAAATACCATGTAAGCAGCTCTCTCTCATCATTCTCTTTGCTCTAGCTTTCCAAAATAAGCTGGTACAAGTAATGGACCCAATCAAGTGTGTAAGATTTATCTTTCGCACTTCATCACTCAGATGTGCTAGCAACAACTCTTTAAGATGTTTGAGTATAAAGGCAAGTACTTCAACTAGAAAGTTAATAATCCTTGCCACAAAATGACTTGATAGTGTAGCACGATCTAACACAGACTTCACAAGAAAATGAACTTTTAAAAGATGCGTACAAATGATATTGCAATGGAAATACTGTATGCCAGGTCTCTATATAACGCATTTATAATTATTAATAGACAAGAGCTATTATAACTATAAGCATTTTATCTTAATTAATTACATTTTATTTGCTGACATTATAACTAATATATGTATATAACAAATATGATTGGTATGTATGAGAATGTGCTTACCCATCTCTTCTAGAAGAAAATTAAAACAGAATGTAATACTACAATGTAAGCAGGTTCTCTCATCATTCTCGCTTGCTCTAGCTTTCCAAAAGCCATCAATAAGAGGAATTGTACTAAAACGTAATGGGTAATCTATTGCAGGCGTTTGAGATTTATGAATGTGAAACGACAATATGATATTCAAGTGTGTCAGTTAGTACAATTACTATCGTCAGTGTTTTTGATTTGGGTGGTGTCTTCCCACCCAGCAATAAGGCCATTTGTTCATTTTTATTACTTTTTCTCTATTGATGGCTATGAGTCTATTTTTGTGCACAGCTGTAATGATGTACATTAAGAAGTCAACATTGAATGATATTGTCACCTTGTATATGACAAGCCATTATGATTTATACAAGAATTCACATAAGAATGTGAAGCTTGTCATTAAAACTACCATTTGAATTCACTCAGTAATAAATTCATGTAAATGCAAATTTTTTTAGATTTGCATGCAAAACAATCTAGTGTAATTATAGACTAGAGACCAGTGACTGCCAGTGCTAGTTTCTTGATTATTACTTATACTGACAATTTTTTTTTGTAAAAATTATGTTTAAACGCCCGAAAATATGAATCATTTTACAATGAATTAACTAAACGGATGGAATGTTCTATCCTAACACACAACATTGTTTAAAGTTTTTAGCAATACAGCAAATTGCATCAGCACCACCCTATTTAAATACTTGAAACGACAAATATTAATACGGCGTTGTTTCTAAGTACCTAGGAATGTGCTGCTAAACTTTCAACAGAAGGTATTTGTTCGATACATTGAGCGCGAACTAAAAATACTAGCACCATAGCTGTCATTGGAGAATGACTAACTTTTACTAGAAGTATGGAAAGTATTGGACCTTGTCACTTAGATTGCACAAAGTACCGGTAGTAGATGCACTACTAAAAGATAAAGCTTTGGCCTTTGCATTGAAGAGAAATCCCGTGAGGTCTCAATAATCACTTGCACATCACGTGGATTACGGCATTGAGGAAGCTCTGGTATGACTGCAGCGGAACTTTAGTGCATTTCATTTATATTTTAGTGATAGGTTGTTACTCATTGAAACATTTATAATTGGTGAATAAAATTGTTGGTAAAAAATATTATTGATCCTACTATATCTACTACACAAACTTCCAGTTTTTTCCATATATACATACTGTTATGGTAAATAATTAGGTCTGCCAAGCATACACAAATTTACCCTAATACAATGTTTAATAATATTATCAGCGTTATATATTGTGTTATACTTATTCAACTATTTTTAGAGTTTAGATCAGCTATGCTGAACTTCATTGTAGCCAACCCCTCCCTTTTATGAAATGGGAGAGGCTGGTTACCCGAGGACTAGGCTTAGTGTTAAGTTATTACAATTTTGGCCTAGAAAATTTTTGCTTCTTCATCATTCCACATTCCAACATGTGCCTGCGACATATGACCTATGAATTACCAAGTCTCTTGCAAGGCCATTATCATTTCGAGATACACCATTTTCTAGTCTAGGAAATGAATGTCATAATAAAGATATTTACTTATGATTATAAGACTGTATTTTTGTTGAGGATAATTTTTTGAGATTAAACCCGCCGCCCATAGACAACCTACTTCGTGGTTAAAAGTTTTGTGAACAATAGGTAAAATCTTACTCAAAATGTTTATGCCATATATATAAATATATATATTAGCTAATACATACTTATTAATATATAACTCAGGACAAGCATTATTATTATAGACTGAACATAATAAAATCTATATAGCTATAGAATGAGACTAACAGTTATTATTTCCGAGTTATATGGGGAAAAATTCTTGTAATATATAGAAAATTTTAAACCAAACGTTCAGATAGTCTTAATATATATAGTTGCTACAAAAACTTGCTATCTCCCTTATCTTTAATATGTTTATTTAGTAATGTGAAGGAGATTCCTCTCAGGATCACGTACTCAAGTGTCATGATTTCGTGATTACAAATTAAAGTGAACTATTACTTCATGCTGCCACACTTTACAAACCCTATATCTAGGTGGTATGCTATTATATTCTTGCCCCATCTAAAAAAATGCTCAGCATAGTGTGTGTGGCTTGATAAATATATGTGGTAGTCTTGGTAGTGAGATCTGCAGAGTCAAATATCTGTGTTGGAAGGTATATTACTTAATAAATGAAAATAATGTCTTTGGTAAAATAGCTAGTTACAACTAAATACTGTGGTCTAGACTATGAATACTAATCAGTATACAATAATCAATTTCAATATGGACTATAGAATAAATTACTAAGACAAGCATGGCCATGTTGGATTAGAACTGGCAGTAGTGATCCTACACCTCTAACTCAATACACTACTGCTGATGTTGGTTAATGTCCAACGCCCACATTATTGGTCTGACACTCCCGGGGTCATCATTTAAGTAATCGGTAGGCGTTGACTCAGCAGACTGTAACTTGGTATTTCCTGTTAGAGAATATGGCACAAGATCCTCTTCATAAGCAGAAAAGTTAGAGAGAACGATGAGGTCCTGGTGTTCTCAAGACTGGAGGCAAGATAGCAGCCATTGACTTGGCACTACCTTCTGTACGTTGGCCTACACCATCGACCGGAGTGCGATGCTGAAGTAAATACAAATCAGAACTAGGTGGTGTCCATCAACGAGAAGTACCTACGCTATATTGCTCCGCAAAGGGGAGCTGATAAATGTCATGTAGTGGACTTTGGTTACAGAGCACAAAGATCATATGCCAAAATGAGGCAAGTGATCGTGTTAATCATAATCTATTTGATGAAAGGAATGAAGATGGATCCTTGAGAGAGATGAGGTGAGCTATAATTGGTAATGAGGTTTCTGTAGTCTTATATAGTTCTCATTCCCCAGAACTACTGGGAATGAGGACAAAAAATGCTAAAACACACAAATATTAAACAATGACTTGGTATTCTTTGCCCAGTATTCCATGTTGTAAATCTGTTATCTGAAGGGTATTAGTAAAAGGTAGAACGAACAGGAATTGAAATGAAACAGGAAGTATTTAATAAATCCATTGTAGTTATAATAATATTAATACCCAAGTAGAGTGCAGTTTTATAATTTTATTGGTTTCTACAATATGTTCAAATAACTAACAAACAGTCGTAGAATGATCATAAAATATTATAAATATTGCTTTTTAAAATGTTCATTGTTTACACTAAGTAACCTGAATCTCTAAAGAGTTTAAATGTCTACATATAATCAAGAACATACCTAAAAATACTATTTCCTTCCTGGTTGTTTTATTTGTTTTTGATTCCTGTTTGTTTCTGCTTTACTAACCCCTTATCTTTGAAAAGAGCACTTTCAACAAGTTATCCCTTTAGTTAATATCATAAATAGGCAATTATTTTAAGAGGTTAATTATAATAGCAAGTCACACAAATATTCACTGTTAACTTTAAATAATGTAATGCCACTCATCTCATCAAAGTGACAACACATGTTTATAGAGGGTTCAGCTACACTTTACCAACTATTATGTATAGTTGATTAGGTATTGAATAAGTTCAGTGAGTTGCTGAGCTGTCAAAAAATACACTTGTCCTTAGGAATGTGTGAATTATCAACTCAAAAATAATATTATATATATCCTACTGTTTGTGTGTATGCTTAATTGTTCCATGATGACAATATTTTAAATTTTCAATAGACTGCCATAGATAATACACATGTGTTATATGCAGTAAGTCATATTTAATGAAAATTGCTTGAAATGAAAATTCAGTAATTTATGTCCACTTGTACACTGTGCTTGTACTACATGGCACCTATTCAGTTTTTAATGAAACAACTACACACTAAAGAGTACTTAATACATTTATATTTTAAATAGGTGTGCTTCATTCGTGTCTAGTGTATTGCTTTATATAAACTGATCATAGAAGCCGCTTGCTTCTCTGTCATCTTGTGTATTAAAATCATTGTTAAGTAGCACAAGCAGAACTTGTTATATTGTAGTCGTTTTATATAATGCATATGTTTTTTTATTAGGATTAAGTCGTGAGACTATAGTACAGTCATTTTACCTAATGAGAACTACTATTTAGTGGAAGTAGTTATTGCATTTGTTATAAAGTTTTCTTAAAGATACAACTGGAAGAACATTTAGCTAGAACAAATTACTCCACTTAAGGCTAAAGACTTTGACTGGGTCATCACTTGTACTGCTATTTGGAAGGCCAGAGGAGGAAAGAGGATGATGAGAGAAGCTGCCTATATGGTGAAGCTATACAGACAAAGTGATAGACATGATACTAAGTATATTTATTATATTGGGAGAAGTAATGTGATGAATTAAATGTCTTCAATGTCGTGAACAGAAGACTTGATAGTTGAGGTATGTTCAGGCATTAATCCTGTTCAAAATTTTTTTTTCTTAAAAATTACATGTAAAATACTTGTATGTATAAAATTAGAAATTCTAACATAAATGATAATATCATAACACAAGTTCACACAATGTACAATATACTTTTCACTTTATAGGCTGGCTTGTTGTCACCACAAAGGGGAGATTAGTACGTTTTCAGGGGTCGGACGTGGGGTACCTCGGCCTGAGGAATTCAACCATGACAAACTATCCCTTGCTCTTGAACCTGAGGTGGTGCTATATATAGTCAACGAGTTATGCTAAAGAAGTAGCAGCTAGTTCCAGTAGCCGTCCCTAAGCCAAAAAGTTACATGGTATATGACATTGGAGGAGGAACAGTAGACATTACTGCACAACATGATAATGCTGGGAAGTGTGATGTAGTCATCCCACCTATGGGTAATGATTGGGGAGGTACAAAGGTCAATCAACAATTTGCAAAAGTTTCTTTCGGCATAGTTTGGGGTTTTTTTTCGATGTTGTGGGTTGATGAGGATTTTACATTTGTTTTTTTTTTTTTTTTTTTTTTAACTTTTTTTTCTATTGGTGACACTATTGGTGACACAAAAAAATGCATAGCTAATCGTGCTGCTAATTAACAGTTGATTTACAATGATTTGAGCAGGGAAAAACGTTAAATTTGGAGAAAATGTTGGGAATATTAGAGAATTGAAAGATGCTCAAGGTTGGATAGGGAGACAAGTTCAATCTACCTGCTTCATTCAATTGAATACTACCAGGAAGACAGAAATCCGTGTTGGTATTGCAGAGTACCCAGGCCTCAACTTTGATGATGATGTCCTTTATATGACCTTCGGAAAATGGCTGAGATTATTTTCAGCCCGCTATTGAAGGCATTATTGAATGTACAAAGGATGCCTTACAACAACTGCAAGGGCAAATTGAGACTATCTATTTAGTGGGGGATTTGGTGGTTGTCGATATGGTCAATGGCAAAATTAAAGATGGACTTAAAGAACATTTTCCTCGAAGTAACTATCAAGTTATCGTACCTACTTCACCTAATCTTGCCATAGCTACAGGAGCTGTCATGTGGCGTAAGATCCCCAAGTTATTCAGACTAGACGCTCTGATGGTACTTACGGCATTGGTATGAACATACCATTTGATACTGCAAGACATGATTCATTCTATAATTTTTCACAACCCTGAAACTGGTGAGCCTCGTTGTCGAAGTGTGCTGAGTGTTTTTGTTCAAGTTGGAGAGACAGTTAAAACTAGTGAAGTTTTTAAAAATACGTTATCCACATCGACAGCAGGTCCACCCCTCAATGAGCATACCATTTACTGTACTAAGGAACGAGGAGTGCTGTATTTTGAAAGATAAGAATGATCAATTTTGTGTTCGTTCGTAAAATTGGGGGAACTTATCATTGACATCCCCTAATCCTGGTAAACACACCCAGAGAAGATCGTAAAGTGTATGTTATAATGGACTTTAGTGGTACAGAAATACAAGCCAAAGCAGGTACTCTCTTACTGGAAAAGAAGTTAAAATTGGTGTGACTTTTTGACTTATTTACAATGAAAGGCTTTATTGAACGTTGTCTTTTGTCAATTCAACTTGTTTCAAAAATATTTTAGACATTAACTTTGTATTTCTTTTTATGTCTATATTTTTACAATCCTGGCTATTACAGTATGGGATCCCCTTGGAATTCCCCATGCTATTTGTAGTGGGTGGAGCATTTGAATTAATAGCAGTTATTGACTTGTGATCAGCTTTGTACTTTTTAACGTGCGCCACGCTAGTAAATGTACTCAAACTATATTGTATTCTGAATAAGTAAACTATCGCTATATGGTTACATAAAAGAGCTGAAAAAAAATGTCGAGTTGTAGAGTTGGATACAAAGGCAATTATGCCTTTGTAAAACGCGGTCATGTGATTGCTTAGCTATATTAACAATGGAGATTTTTGATAAGAGAGAGGTAATATTAGGTAAGAATTAGTTTCAGTTTTTGTTAATATAAAACATATGTATGTTGTACATTGGTAAAGCATTGCATAGCACAATTGCAAAAATACGTTATAACAAAAGTTGTTTATAATAATAGTTCAGCATGGTAGGCATACATATTCAGCCTTCCCTCAGAATAAACAGAAAGATGTTGTGGATTGCAATTAATTGTTTTCATTTGTTAATCTAAAACACTTGTTAATCCAAATTTAACGAAAATATGCCACTTAATAATCAATAATATTATGAATTTGAATGGCCCTCTGTATTAGTGTAAAAAAAGCTCACAGAAATTGACATATGATATGCATACTTTATTTAGTGTATATTTAACAGTTCTGCAAGTATCAATGTTATGGATATTTTGAACGAAGATGGTGGGCATAAGTTCTATTCATTTCCATCCAAACACCCGTTGTTTTGCCTTCTCCATAGTCCTCAACCAATTGTTAGTATAAGATTATGGCATTGTTATTTGATTGTTTTTAAAATAGGGAGATTCTAATATTAATTTCATGTTGAAAACTGTGTTATTACTATTGCCAGGTTGTGGACTGTTAAGACATTTCGATTACCTGAATTTGCACCTCCTTTCAAGGTATTTAAATGAGTTTACATATTTGAAATGGAATATTGCTTATGTAACAGATTTATATG
>NW_024533122.1:77500-88709 GCF_016097555.1 Gigantopelta aegis
TAAAACTGTCAAAGCAATGATGATTCTGTTTAAACATCTTGTTAGTTAGAAAATATATAACTTTTATGGATGCTTCATGCTAAAACCTATATATGAGTATGACGGATGTTTCTATGTAATCTTTGCTATTAATTCTATGCATGATAAGGAATGTCACTATGAACATACCTCCATACTTACACATATCCTGTATGTCCTTTTTTAGAATTAATTTGTAATAATTGCTTACTTAAGTATATAAATATTGTCAGTTTGTAAACGACAGTATTTCTGTTAGTCTGTAGATCGTAATACTACAATTAAGTCCATTCAATGGTGGTGACTACTTTCTAGTTGAAGTTATAGCATCAATATTGAAATATTGAAAGATTTATTATTGACAAGACTCACAGATGGGATACCGTTTCACTTGCGATCCACTGACTTTGACGGGGTGATTACTGTACCAGCTATTTGGAAAGCTAGAGCAAAGAGAATGATGAGAGAAGCTGCTTATCTGGTAAGTATCTTCAAATAAATGTTTATAGTTAGTTTCATAAGACTTGAAGAGTTATCTCTTAACTAATAATGTATGTCATCTTTTACTTTAATAGTTAATTCATACCAATAGTTTAAGGAAAATTGTTATATTATAACTCTTTTCCATCGTTACAGGCTTGTCTAACTTCTAATAAAACAGGAATTACTAGTTTCACTACTGTTGGACGAGGGCTACCAAGACCACCTGAAGACAACCCAGAAAGATTAACCTTAGCTCTTGAACCTGAAGTAGCTGCTATATATGCTCAAAACTGCACTAAGAATGTTGTTTCAGTATCTCCCACCTAAACGTTATATGGTCATAGATATTGGAGGTGGTACTGTAGATATACAGTACAGATCAAAAAGCTGATAAAGTCAGTGTAGTACTTACACCAATTGGAAATGCCTGGGGTGGAACAACAGTTAATAAAGCCTTTTCCAATATGTTAGGAGAAAATTGTTGTGAAAAGGAGTTCGGAAATTTTTCTAAGTAGAAAAGGTGTCCCACAAGCCATTTTGAACAAACTCTGTATTCGAATTTGAAGAGGAGAAGAAAAAGTTTGGTGATAAGTACAAAGATGTGGATCAGCTTCTGATGAGCTGATCGTTTACCTTTCATCATCTTTTGTTGATTACTATGGTGATAGAATTAGAGCTGAAGTACGTCGAATGGAAGGAGTGGAGTTTGAAGATGATGCCTTGTACATTAAATATGGCCAGGTGGAAAAGAGACTGTTTCAACCAACAATTGATGGCATTGTCAAATGTACAATTACTGCTTTTGAGGAACTAGAAGAAAGAGTAGATACTATATATCTTGTGGGTGGATTTGGTGGATGCCAATACATTTATAAAAAGCTGGAAGAAGCTATAAGACATTATCATAGAGTACATTATGACAAATTGTTTGTCCTGAGCATGCCAATCTTGCTATGCTACCGGAGCAGTTATGTGGCGTAAAAATCCTGGTGGTGGTAGAATCTCGTAAAGCTGATGCCACTTATGGAATAAGGTGTGTATTCCCTTTATAGATGGTAAACATAATGAACCACTATCGATTTTATAACAAAGAACAGCGCCAACCATAAATGTGATAATGTATTGGTGTATTTCTCCAAAAGGATGAACTAGCAAAAGCTGACGAGGTTTTCACAACTTGTCTAGTTCCTTCCTATCAAGCTGAACTGCTAGTCTCTCACAATTACACAACTCCAAATTTAGGAGTACAATATGTAAAAGATAAACAAGGAAAAAGCAACTGTCCGAAAAATAGGTGAATTAGTAATTGATATACCCAACCCAGACAATATTCCAAGGGAAGAACGTATCGTTTGATGTTACAATGGATTTTAGTAGTACAGAAATTCAAGCTAAAGCCAAGTATCGTGTGAATGGGCCAAGAAGTTAAAAACTGTTTGTGATTTTTTGTCTGCCAACAAATTTAAATTTTTCATGACAAATCTTAATATCAATAAATTTTAAATAGATTAGTTGTTTTAACCAATTGATGATCTCTTTGATTGCAGTAAGGATTTCCAATGCTACACCTAGCAGCTATTGATTTTTGTTGAACAGCTTCTGCATTTAGCCTATACCACTCTAGGTTATCAAGTAGTATAAACATTCATACTTGGTGGTGTCCATGAACAAGTGCCTAACTCTATATAGTGTTACATAAGGAGCTGATGAATGTTGAGTAGTAGAACGTAAATTCAAAGCCCATAATGTCTTTGTAAAGATGAAGCCACTTGTTTGTTTTACTATATTTATTTTGAAAAAAATGGAGATTTTTTGATTAGAGATGATGTGATCTTGGTTAGACTCTGATTCAAGTTTTTGTAATATACAATTTATGGTATCCATTTCATGGCACAGTTGCAAAAATTCATTATTATAAAGGTAGGTGGTTTATGATAATAGTTCAGCATGGTAGCCTTTCATTGTCAGCCTCTCCTTAATAAGTGATTGAAGGGTCTTGTGGATTTCTCATTTGTTAATCTAAGCACTGCAAATCCAAATTTAATAAAAAAACATGCCACCTTAATAATAACCAATATATTGTGAATTTAATTGGCCTCTGTATTAGAACTGATAATGATTACTTTAAAGCATCATCTGCAAACTAGCTAATAACACTCTTAAAGAAAAGTAATTGAAGTAAGGGAGACTAACTTAGATATCTTTGCATGCCCAAACTTCTCCCTCTGTGGTAAGGAGAGGGACAGCTCACAGGAATTTTGGTGAACATGCATACATTATTTAGTGTATATTTAGCGTATGTTAATAATTATACAGCTACCAGTCTTATAGATATTGTGAAGGTAAAATATATCCTTTCTAGTAAGACATTTGCTCCATTGTCTGCCTTTGCCTTAGTCAGGGAATGTAGGGAAATTAAGAAAGGTGAAAAAAGACAGCATATGAATTTAAAACTATTCAGGATTAAATAATAAAATAGCAGCCAATGTTCTACCAGTCATTTTGTTTGATGTGACTATAAGACATGGCACCACATGGCACTTTCAAGTCCATATTTAAACACTGCTGACAAAGAAGTTTGTTATATTTGTCTCTAGGTAATTGTTAAGAGAATTTGTCAATATATTGTACTGGTGGTGGTGTAGGTATTTAGAATTCTTAAGTAATGGAAGGATAGTACTTGTTGATTCTCTCAAAGTACCAGCTCCACAAAGCATGCATTGTAAAAAATTCAAATTATTTTGCTTCTTCACTATTGGATAATGTGTTAGACTTTGGGTCCAATATCTTCATTTGTTACAGAGGGTATATATAGACTTAAATCATTTAGATGTTGAAGCCTAAACAGCTATAATAAGGAAACTTAATAGGTAGCAATAGGCTATGTATTATCAGAGACATTGGCACTAAAGCTGTTACTCTGAGCAAACTTGCACATATTTGTTCTGGAGACCAAAATATCAAATGAAGGAAACTTAGGTTACTTTCACTGCTGATTAATGTTGTTATATATGATCACTTATTTTGTAGAGCTGGAGTGGTGGGTTGGTTAAAACAAATACTAATCCTGAATTGGGGCCCAAGCATTTTTAGTCATGCCTCATTCTGATAAAGCCATTTATCAGTCAGGAAGCACTCAGAATGGTAGTTAATGTTTCTTGAATCACATTTCTTTTTCAAAAAAGGAAAAAGGAATTCATATAGTTTGGCGACTTTTCTCCTTAGAAGCTTTAGTTATCTTCCAGTGCAGGAGGTTGATGATCCAAACCAAAATTAAGTTTTCATGTAAAGAAAATTGAAGAGGAATGCAGTTTTAAAAGAATTTAGTATATCAGTAGCTTGTGGCTTGTGGTGGTCTAACAGATAGACAGTGAAGAAGTCCAAACAGATGATATGTGACGTGAGCATGACTGAAGTAATTTCTTCATTTACCATAATGTAAGAACATCAACGCATGTTGTTTGCTGTGAAAAATGATTTTATTAAATAAGAACTCATTGACTATTAAGCAGATCTGCTACAACAGTAACAACACTGAAGCATTATTGTTAAGTAATATTTCTAATTAGCGATGCGCGTATGGGAGGTGTTAGGGGGTGTTACGGAAAGGATTACACATCAATGTCTCACCCATTCCTGTTCCAATGTGGAAAGTCAGTATTGATAACTAACTATTATTGGCTGTGTAGTCGAAGAGGTCGTCGACCTCAAGATGGCATTTTCTTATCAAAAAAAACCTGAACCTCTTCGCAGATCAGAATAAAAAGAAAACGTACAGAATTCGATTCGACTTACAACCACGTCAGACGATTGCTGCTATCGATTTTGGAACTACCTCGTCTCTCTGGCGTATACAACTAGAGGAGATGATAAGTCAATACCACTCAAACTTCATAGTACATTTGAGAGAGTACCAAATGCTATATTATGAAAAAAAATTCACTGGAAAATAAATGTGTAGTGGAAGAACTTGGTTCAAAAGCCTCCAGGCAATCATATTGTAAAATTCGAACTAGTGAGTAACAAAATTATATTATTTTGAGAGAAATTAAAAATGCTCTTGGAAAGAGATGAGGTTAGTACTGTTCTCATTGTTAGTTCTTACAGTAGTTAACCATACATCATCACCAAATCAGTTCTGTGTGATACCATTGTAGTAATATTAAATGACCTGTATGATTGTATTCATTGAATTTTTAAAATTTACAATCAATACGTCTTGGCTGCTGGCAGAGAAATGATGTACTTTGAACAGAAAAGTAAGTAAAGTAAGGTTCCAAGGTTTAGAGTTTTAGGGTATAACAAACTTTAAAAGGAATGTACTAAGATACATGCAACATTCTATTTTCATCACAGAAATGCATACCATTTACTATCATTCAATCCAAGAATTTTTCAGTGTTACTATTTTTGTCTCTTTATGTCTGGGACAATTCCTATCCTGGTAGTACATCACCAATGAAATCCGTATGAAATTGACTTTCAGTTCAGTTCAGCTTGACTACATACATACAGAGCTCTTTAAAAACAACCAATCAATTTATAGTGATATAATTAACAGTTTACATAGAGTTTATTGAAATAGCTGTTTTGATAATGACATGACTTTTAATGATGACCTTTATAGTCTGTTATTCTTGTTTGCACATTTATGTTAGTGGTCATATCAATACATGTACAAAACAACCTATGTATATAAAGTATGTACTATTCTTGTAAAACTGAGTACTATATAGATGTGTGGACACATACACTGTTTGTGGTTATAATATAACTTTGATGTGATACTCTATCATTATATTCTAAACAAGCAATAACGTTTTTTAGACTAATGATTTTTTTCAAGCTGACCTAATTCTAAAACTTTTTTAAACCAAACTGTATAATTGATTGGGGTAGATTCTAACCAATCCATGTCATTTATCTTGCAAATAATAATAAAGAAACAAGATGAGTAAACATCACATTTTGTCATTACTATAATATACAAATAAAACTGATGACAGTGTGTATGTAGTTAACTGTCAAGCAATGATGATTCTGTTGAACTTAAACATCTCAATACTTTAACAAGAAAATTCCATGGATAAGTACATGTGTACAAGGGATATCGTTATGTACGTTGTACATATAGTAGCTTTGCTATGTCAATGTGTGTATGATGAAGGATATACTATCAGCATAACTCCTTAGCCTTGTACCCAGGCGTCCGCGAAAGAAAAAGAAGCCTGGTAACTACTGTTTGGCACATGCATTTAATTTCCAACAAAATTTCTTGGGAAATAGTATACTCTAGGAATTCTTTGTCAACTATGCATCAACAAATCCTTTTACCACAATGTCAGACTATTAATGACTTGTCCTTGTAGTACTGATAGAAACTTTTCTGATGTTCTACTCTATACTCTAAAGCAGCAAGCAACTCTTGTTAATGAAGCTATATATGATGGTAAGATGTCTTCATGTGGTTTGAATGAACAAGGCTTGTGGGTTTTTTTTGCTTCGACTAAATCTCTGACACACTGACAAACCGAATAGCCATGCTTAAACTGTTGTAGTAAATGAAACATCATCATATAAACCTAGCCCATTTTTCATTGTTTAACTTAAAATATTGTAAAAGGATATCACTATATTGCATAAATTGCCAATAATTACATGCATGCACAAGCAGTAGTTACCAGGCTTCTTTCTATCGTGAATGCCTGGGAATGAGGCTACATAACTCCATATTACACATCTTATGTCCTTTTTACAATCAATTTGTATAAGTGCTTACGTAAGTATAAATATATTGGTAGTTTGTACACGACAGAATAGTTCTGTTAGTCTGTAGATCGTAATACTACAATCAAGTATTCAATGGTGGGACACTTTTCTAGTTGAAGTATAGCGATTCATATTGAAATATTTGAAAGATTTATATGGCCAGTGATCAATACGGGATCCGTCACCTTCAATCGCACAAGACTTGACTGGGTGGATTACTGAACAGCTATTGGAAAGCTATAGAGCAAAGAGAATGATGAGAGAATCTGCTTATTTGGTAAGTATCTTTCAAATAAATGTTTATAGGTGCATAAGATTGAGAATTTATGTTAGTCAAAAAATGCTTGCCATCTTCCTAATAGCTATATTTATACTAAATAGCAAAACAGCATTGCTATTACTATAAACTTATTCCATTATGTAGGCTTGTTTAACTTCTAAATACAAAACAGGATCATTAGTTTCACTACTGTTGGACCGAGGGCTACCAAGACCACCTGAAGACAAACCCAGAGAGATTATCCCTAGCTCTTGAACTGAAGTAGCTGCCTATATGCTCAAAACTACACTAAGAATGTTGTGTCAGTGTCTCCACCTAAACGTTTATATGGTCATAGATCTTGGAGGTGGTACTGTAGGATATCACAGTACAAAGATGAGACAGCGATAAAGTCAGGGTAGTACTTAACAATTGGAAAATGCCTGGGGTGGAACAACAGTTTAATAAAGCCTTTTCCATATGTAGGAGAAATCTGTTAGTGAAAAGGAGTTCGGAAGCTTTTTTAAGTAGAAAGAGTGTCCACCAAAGCCATTCTTGAACAAACTCTGTATCCGAATTTGAAGAGGAAAAGAAGTTGGTGACAAGTAAAAGCTGTTTTGCAACAGCTTCTGATGAGCTGATCGTGACCTTCCATCATCTTTTGATTTGTTGATTACTATGGTGATAGATTAGAGCTAGAGTACGTCAAATGGAAGGAGTGGAGTTTGAAGATGATGCCTTGTACATTAAATATGGTCATGTAGAAAAGAGATGTTTCAACCAACACTTGATGGCATTGTCAAATGACAATTACTGCTTTTAGGAAACTAGAAGAAAGAGTAGATACTATATATTTGTAGGTGGATTTGGTGGATCCCAGTACATTTATAAAAAGTTACAAGAAGCTATAAGGCATTATCATGGAGTAGTTATGGACAAAATTGTTTGTCCTGAGCATCCCAATCTTGCTATTGACCACGGAGCAGTATGTGGCGTAAAAAATCCTGGTGTGGTAGAATCTCGTAAAGCTGATGCCACCTATGGAATATCTATGGTTTATTAACTTTATTGATGGTGAAACATGATGAGCACTAGCGATTTTATAACAACAGGTGTATAAATGTTATGATATTCTTTGTGTTTTTCTTCTAAAAAGGTGACTAGCAAAAGTTGACGATGTTTTTCACAACTTGTCTAGTTCCTTCCTATCAAGACAATACTATTATGTCTCTCACAATCTACACAAACTCCAAATTTAGGAGTACAGTATGTAAAGATAAACAAGGAAAAGCAACTGTCCGCAAAATAGGTGAATTAGAAATTGAAATACCCAACCCAGACAATCTTCCAAGGGAAGAACATATCGTTGATGTTACAATGGATTGTAGTAGTACAGAAATACAAGCTAAAGCCAAGTATCGTGTGAAATGGGCAGAGAAGTTAAAACTGTTTGTGATTTTTTGTCTGCACAAATATAGATTTTTCATGACAATCTTGATTTTAATACAATTTTAAAATGATTGATTCGTGTTTAATTAATGATGATCACTTGGGTTGCATACATGCCTACAAAGTATTTCATCATTGGAAAGCGTCAATAATATATATATGTTGTTTGATTACTAATTACTATGGATTGACAGTTCATCCTACTTTCCACACTTTTGATTGACATTCCTAATCCTGATAACACACCCAGAGAAGATCATAAAATGTATGCAAATGGATATTAGTAGTACAGAAATACAAGCCAAAGGTTAGGTTCTCTCTTACTGTAAAGAAGTTAAAGTGTGTTGACTTATATTTTGACCTTATTTTACATGAAATGCTTTATTAAACGTTGTCTTTTGCCAATTCAACATGTTTCAATATTTTAGACATTAATTCTGTATTTCTTCTAATTTAGATGTCTGTGTTATATTTGTTGCTAGTTGCAAGTTGGATATTCCCCTTGGAATTCCCCATGCTACACCTAGTGGGTGGAGTAATGAGATTGTCTAATTAGGTTGGTAAAGATGGGATGACACAGTAATGACAGGCCATGTGGTTGTCTTAATTAATTTTTTTTTTTCAAATCATGGAGATTAGGTAATCTTGGTAAGACTTGGGTTTGTTTTTGTTAATAACATGTATATATAATTTATTAGCTACATATGAGTGATACAATTGCCCAAAAATATATTATATAATAAAGGTTGTTCATGCAATATCACATATAATAATAATATATATGCATGGTTAGGTTTATAGCCTGACATAATAACCTCTCTCTTAATTAATTGAAGGGTTCTGGTGGATTGTTAATCAAAACCTTGTAAATGGTAATTTAATGAAATTAAAATGTGCTATGTTATAACCATACATTATGAATTTAATTGGCCTCTGTATTAGAAACTGATATGGTTACTTTAAAGCATTATCTGCAAGCTTGCTGATAGGAAAAGTAATTGAAGTTGGAGGACCAAACATAGTCTATGTAGCCAACTCCTCCTCTGCTGTAAGGGAGAAGGGGTTGGATACAGGTTACTATATTTCTTTATACTGACTAGTGTACCCTCACCTGCCATGAATCTTTACCAATTACTTAAAAAGATTATTATATTAATAGTATTTGACAAAAAATTTGGAGACTGGGACTTAATTTATACATACTTACCAGCCTAGCCTCCCCCTCCTCCCTATCCTTATGATCCTTTATTATACATGTAAACAGTTACCAACAACTGTCAGCAGTAAATAGCTATTAAGTTATTACAAAAGTCACTTAAAACTAAAAACATACAAATTACTTAAGCCAGATGCAGGGAACAGCTGAAAAAACACACAATGATGACAAAAATATTGTCAGAGCTCCCCCCCAAGTTAAATACTCTTCAAAATAAGTGTCTTATGCTTAGTTCCTTTAATAATGATAATAAGGGAGATGATGGGAAGATGATATAAGAGGTTGAAGACTTCACTGACAGCTCAGGGGAAATTGTTATTAACATGCTATATTAGTGTATATTTAACGATTATACAAGTACCAGTATTAAGATGTTTTGAGCCAAGATGGTGAAATAGCTCTATCCATTTCACCATCATATGTTGTTTGTGATTATATTCAACCTTCTCCATAGTCCTCAACCCATTGTTAGTATAACATTATAGCAATGTTATTGTCAATGATTGTTTAAACATAGGAGATTTTAGTGCTAAGTTCATTTAGTTCATGTTGAAAAGCTGTGTCATGGACATTCCAGGTTGTGGACTGTCAAGACATTCCTGAATTTGTATCTCCCGTCAAATTATTTTAAATAACTTCACATAATATAAAAATGCAAATTGCCTATATAACAGGTTTTATATGACAATGACATCCAATTTATGTCAACTTTACAAGAAAGTCATGTGTTATGATAAATGGCAAACCCTGTGAATAGGGATAAACCGCATATTTAGTTAAACTTATTTCAAATAGAACTTGACTTCTACTAGTCCAACATGAAAGTTTCATACATACAAGTGTAACTAATCTACTTGTTTTTATACTACAGGAATTTTCAGTTTTCTTCCATTGAATGTTAGAAAGAAGGGAAGCAGTATTTGTTGTTCATGTGACA
Source organism: Gigantopelta aegis (assembly GCF_016097555.1). Taxonomy (NCBI): domain Eukaryota; kingdom Metazoa; phylum Mollusca; class Gastropoda; order Neomphalida; family Peltospiridae; genus Gigantopelta; species Gigantopelta aegis. Next base: position 87,632 of record NW_024533122.1, read on the forward strand.
TTGTAGAGTGATGACGTAGTGGTAATGAAAGTAAGAAATGGCACAAACTTAATTACTGGTGTGCTCTGTATTGGACTACCTAAACATGAGAATGCTGGAAACATCCATTTGCTATTGGTGTTCTGACCATGTTTCTTCTCTGGATATGCACTATGGCTATTACAGATAAAGTAACTAACTCCATTGGAAACATGGTATTAAAGTGTATGATGGCTTCTTTGAGATGGATGATAGTTATGTATCTGTCATTTGTATAATTTGTGATAATCTAAAAAGCCTCGAAGAAATCTGCAGCCATTTAGGAAGCTAGACGAGGAATGAATATGCTTTGTGAGTTGAAGCCTTTCATTACGTGTGATTATTAATATGATTTCTTTGGGGTTGATTAAAGAAATTCTTATTGGGTCTAGAAACATTAAACGACTTAGAACCAAACTCTGATGTATATGAATGATATCTGCAGATCAAAAGTAGGAAAGTGGGAAAGATGAATAGCATACAGCATATGAACAGCATATGAATTGAAAATAAACCTAATCCCATTTATAAAATTCTTAGCAGATCTGTATAGGTAAGAATATATTTTTATCAATCATGCATTTGTGTTTGATCTAATAAACACTCTATAACATGTAGGAGTATGTCAGTAGAAAGGATTACATAGTATTTTACTTAGGTCCGTCCCATAAACATCTTTTGAAAGATGGTCATGAAAACAGCTTGTAAGTCAATAAAGAGTGAGATATGGCTCATGGTTTTTGTCTTTAAATATTCATAGATTGATAATAACTAGTAGCACAATGTCCTCTATATCATCACAAGTCATTTGTTGGATAATGTGACTACAGAACATTGCACCACAAATACACTTTTCATCATAGGCCCTATTTTAAGCCTACTGGACAAGGCAGTCTGTTTTATTGCTATTTAGTTAAGAGCTTAACTTCGTCATATAATGTCAATTGTACTATTGTTGTAGATATTTAGATTTCTTCTGTAGCGGAAGGTATCATCTTTTTCAGTTTACTTTTTCACTGCTAATTAATGTTTCTTATATTGATCACTATTTTTAGAGCTA